>NW_020897827.1:687145-833281 GCF_003984885.1 Neopelma chrysocephalum | reverse complement strand
CCCAGACCCAAATTCACCCCCTAAGCCCCAAATCTCCCAAATCCACCTTCCTCAGACCCAAATTTACCCCCACATCCACCCCAGCCCCAAATTCACCCCCTCAGCCACAAATCCACCCCCCTCAGCCCCAAATCCAGTCCCCCCAGCCCCAAGTCCACCCAAATCTGCTCCTAAATCCACCCTCCTCAGCCCCAAATCCACTCCCTCAGCCCCAAGTCCACCACCCAGACAAAAGTCCACGCCCCTCAGACCCAAATCTGCCCTCCAAGTCCAGCCTCACATACTCAAATCTGCCCCTGTGCCAAATCTACTATCCAAATCCACCCCCCACCCCAAATCCACCCCCTCCAGCCCTGAATCCACTTCCTCAGCCCCAAATCTACCCTCCAAACCCACCCTCCCAGCCCCAAATGCACCCCTGTGCCAAATCTACTACCAAACCAACCCCCCACCCCAAATCCACACCCCCAGCCCTGAATCCAAACTTCTTCAGCCCCAAATTTACCCCCAAATCCACCCCCAGCCCCAAAACTGTCACCATGTAGCCTCAAATCCACTCTTCTCAGACTCAAATCCACCCCCTAGCCCTAAATCCATCCTCAGCCCCAAATCCTCAGCTTCCACTCTCAAATCTGCTGCCTAGACCCAAATCTACTCCCAAATCCACTCCTAGCCCCAAATTCACTCCCCTTAGCCCTAAATCTGTCTCCCAGCCCCAAATCTACCCCAGCCTCAAATTCATCTCCCCAGCCCCAAATCCAGTCCCCCCAGCCCCAAGTCCAGCCTCCTCAGACCCAAATCCCCCTCCAGCTCCAAATCTGCTCTTCAGCCCCCAGTCCTCACCCTCCAGCCTCAAGTCCATCCCACAGCCCTAAACCCACCCTCCCAGCCCCGAATTCACTCCCTCAGCCCCAAATTTAACCCCAAATCCACTCCCAGCCCCGAAATTCTCACTACCCAGCACTCAAATCCACCCTCCTCAGCCCCAAATCCGCCACCCAGCCTCAAATCCTCACCTTCCAACATCAAATCCACTGCCAGCCCCAAATCAACCCCCAAACCCACTCCCCCAGCCTCAAATCAACTGCCCAGCCCCAAATCTACTCCCAAATCCATCCCCAGCCCCAAATTCACCTCCCTCAGCCCCACCTCTGCCCCCCCAAAGCCAAACCCACCCGCTAGCCCCAAATCCACCCCCAAATCCAACCTGTCAGCCTCAAGTCTGCCCACCCCACTCCAAATCCTCACCCTTCCCAGCCCCAAATCCCCCCTCTCCTGCTCCAAATCCACTCTGTCCCGGCGGCAGCTCATTCCTCCCTCTCCCACAAGAGCCTGTCCCCCCAAAAAACCAGAGGCCTGTTGGCAGTAGTGGGTTTATTCTCCGATTTTCTCTCCCAGGAGCAGGGCCCGGGGCGGGAGGGGGATCCATCCCCGGGGTCAGACGATGCAGTTCCCCTCTTCGTAGCGCCGGCACTTCATCACCTTCAGGTAGGTCTCCACCTTGTGCAGGTCCTTCTTGAAGCAGGACAGGAGGCCGTAGTTCTTGAGCAGCGCGTCCTCGCCGCGCGGGTGGACGTCGAACTTCTCGTAGGTGGGTTTGAGGATCTGGGGCCCCCGCGGGCTCTGGTCCTCCAGCTCCTGGGGGAGGATGGAGAGGTGGCAGGGCTGGGGATGAGCATCCACCAGGCTGAGCTTTGGGGAGAGGTCAGGGGGTTTTCCCCCTGGTGGTGCTTCCCCAGGTTGCTTTATGGTCCGAGAAATGCTCATTGAGCCTTGATGGGACCTGAGAAGTGGTCACAGACCCAAACCTGACAGAGCTCGAGAGTTTGGGCAATACTCTCAGGCACAGGGTGTGACTCTTGGGGATGGTCCTGTGCAGGGCCAGGAGTTGGACTTGATGATCCCTGTGGGTCCCTCTCCGCTTGGCATATTCTGTGATTCTGTGATTCTGTGACCTGGGCCAAGCTCCTCTTGACCTTATCAGAAACACTCTGTGCTCGCAGGAGCTGGTGCTGTCTGCTGAGCTCCTGCTTTTTTTAACAAACAGCCTTGGAAACTTATTTTTTTCCCTGAATAACAACCCAAGTGGAATCACATTTTTGTTCTCAAACTTTCAAAGAAAGTCTCTGACCTGAATTATGGCAAGGGTGGGGAATTCTTGTGACTAAAGCCCCCTCTGTGTGGGCCCTATAACCAGCAGTGCTGAGTGAGACCCTTTGAGCTCTCCTGTGACCAGCGACCTCCCTGTGCTGGGGCCTCTCAGAGCCCCCAACTCTCCCATTTGCTGCACTTGGAGGATCCCGATCTATGGGGCTGATCCCCCCACTCCTCAAGGCTCAGCCCTTCGCCTGCTGAGAAGGTGCAAAGGCATCCCAGGGGAGAATTTCCCTGAATCCCAGGGGAATTGTTCAACGGTACCTTGTCCAGACTCCTTATGTCTGTGTGCATATGCCATAGAAAATGTCCTGGGAATGCTGCTCTCCTGGATTCTGACGTACTTTAGATTTGTGAGTTAGTACTGTGAGTTACTTTTGTGGTGTAGTAAATCCTGTATGAACCCTTTGCTAAATTGTTTAACTTCAGTTATGGTTTAAGTCAAGTTAAATGCTGTTAAGTTTAAGTGCTGTTGCACCTTTAAGCCATATTCCTTTTTATCCTTACCCTGTCCTACCCTTTTGCCTGCCCTCCCAATCCTCCACATAGATAGTTTTGGGTTTGTTTTGATTTGGATTGATTGATTTTGGATTTTTGTCTGGTTTTCCTCAGTGTGCTTTAACCATTTAGTAAGGGGTAGAGGGAACCTTGACAATGAACTTTGTTGTGCTGTCCCTGAGAGCCGAGTGCCCCATGCCCGGGAATTCTCTTACTCTACAGTCATGCCATGGGTTGTGACTTACCCTCATCAGAGCTTGGATCCCTTCTTCCAGGTCCTTTAGTTTTTCATACACTCTGTCTGAGGTGCCAAGAACCAGGTTGTTTGTGAACACCTTGCTTAGATACTGCACCGGGGTCAGCCAGGACTGGATGAGAACCAGGGAAAAACGAAGCAGCTCCATGTCCTGAAATGAGGACAACAAAGGGTGAAAACTGTGTGTGGGGTATTTGGTAGAGTGTCCTGCTCCCTCTGGGACAGCCTGGAGTGACCCAGAGATGTGTCACTGCTCCTGCAGCTTCAGCAGACAAGTTTTCAGTCTGAGAAGCACCACCCAGACCCAGGTTCTGTGCAGACAATGCCTGAGGTGAGAATATGGTTTATAACGTAACCCAGAAGAGTCCTCCTTTCTTCATGCAGGGTTTAAATAGTGAAAAAGGGAGAGGAGGGAGCACCAAAGTCCTCACAGATGGAAACTCTCTGTTCCTGCAATGAGGACTCTTCAGACAGGTCTGTGCCTGCCCTGTGGGAGAGAACTTACCGATTTCTGCTGGGCATCGTCCTTCCCCGTGGGAGCAGGGATGGTCTCTGAGTAGCAATATGCCACCTGGGAATTTTTGTTGGTGTGTCTTTGGTCCTCTGGAATATAGCTGCGTTCCTGCAGAGACATCCCAGATACACTCAGATCTGTCACCTGTGTGCTGGAGGAGACCACAGACACTTCCCAAGCTGTCCTGCGTGGTTACTCTTTGCAAAGAATAAATGTGAAACACGAGGTACCTCTGGACAGGGTGGGAAACACGAGTTTGTGTGTTGGCACAATAGTTACTGGCCCTAAAGGTCTTCCTCTCATGAAGGAAAGGTGCTGAGGTGAACTCAGAACACACAGGGAGCAGATGATCCCCAAGGAAAGCTCTTGCCAAAGGGACATCTCAGGCCAGTGCCTGGCAGCAGCAGACACTGGGTGGTTTTAAGCACTCAGGCTCTCCCAGGGCCAAAGGTGATGGACACAGGGAAATCTTGCAAAATATCAGTGCCACCTCCCAGCTTATCCTGTGCAGTGGGGCTTGACATGGGCAGAAATGTCCCTGAGGAGGGGGTCAGAGATGGGACAGAGAGCTGAGAGGAGGAGAGAGTCTCCGGGCTGATGGGAGAGAGCACGAGGATGGAATGGCAGTCTCCCTTCAATATTAAATAGTAAAACTTAAACATTGTACAGCTAATTAGTGCAAGATACTAACAGAGGACAGAATGGGAGATGTTCAGATTCAACAAGTGCCAAAATGTGGAGCTGGAAATACTGATTGTGTAAGTGCCTCTGAGAGCCCTGGAACATTCTTAGAATGAAAGTACACAGAAGTTTGAGGCGTTTGAACTCATCTCTTCATTTCAACCTGCTTGGCCATGACTGAGTCAACAGCTGATCCTGACACAGGGTTTACAGTCCACAGCTGATATTACAGACATATAAATCTAGATATGAAGCAAATACCATTTTCAGAATTTAATGCTGGACAGAAAAAGATTCTGACTACTTATAACCTGTTCTGGTGTCTCTCCACAACTTGTGGACTCTTTCTCCTCACTGAGAGCTGACAAAGACACCAACAGCAGAAAAGTCTCTGTCTCTAGGAAGTCCTACAATCCTGAAGCCATCTGAGTAACAGGAGAAGGTGCCCTGAGGCCACACCACTTACAAACTGCTTGTAGGTCTCTGCAGCCAGGAGGTGAAGGTGCTGAGCCCTCAGCACAGCGTTGGCAAACAGGATGGAAAGGGACATGGCCGGGAAGGTGGCAACTTGCTGTGGCCACTGCAGTCCCAGAGTGATCAGGGCAATGGCCAGAGGAGAAAACCAGGACCCTGCAGCAAAGCAGAGAGGAGGCTGTTAGCAGGGCTGGGGGACTGTGCTGAGGAGGGGGTGGCATCTGGGAATTAGTTCCCAGCCTCTTCTGTCCATGCTGGCTGAGCCCTCACCTGCCTTGGTGCCTTGTTGGATGCTGTGGGTGAGCTCAGCCCTCCCCAGAATCAAGGGAATCACAGAACATCCCGAGTTGGAAGGGATGCACAAGGATCATTGAGTCCAACCTCTGGCCCTGCCCAGGACCATCCCAAGTGAAACCCTTTCACTGGACCTGCTCTCAGGGCTTGTACTGCTCTCAGTGTTTTCAGCAGCATATTCCTGCCTGGAGTCATGGCTGCTCCATGAAAACTGAGGTGTGTCCCTGTGGTTTTCCCTGACACACTTGTGTTTTTCCATAGGCTTTGCCTGTGGAAAGGCAGGGGATGGTGAGACCAGGTGAGGGCCTGGGAGCACCTCACTTTAGCTGTGGTTTGATGAGGTGTCACCTTCTGCACTCACTGGGATGAGAGCTGGTGACATTCCCTGTTTTGTGACCAGCTGCTTTTGCTCTCTGGGACAGACCTGTGGGATTTGGTGACATTTGTCAAGCCTAAAGGTTTCCAACCCGTGACGTTTCACACCAGTGTCCATCTGTGCTTACAAAGACCACAAAGTTCATCTCAGACAAATATCTTACGGAGGAGGAATGACCTGGAGCCTGTGGGACTTGGACATGAGAATTAGACATAACCCTGATCCCTGTCTTAGGCTTGGAATATGAGTTTGAATATCCATGCTAACATTTATGGTAATAATAACTATTATAACTGTGACTTGACCTTGCTCTTCATGTTCTCCACCCTCTCCTTGCCCAGTTTAGGCTGAGATTAATTCATGGATTAAAGTCACACCACAGGGGAAAATTTCATGGATTTATGAATTTCCATATTTTAATTTAGGGATGGCAAGGAGGGTATAGCCCACCACAGAACTCCCCCCATTGTCATCTCCCATCACCCTACACATGCAGCAGCACTGCCAGTCCATTAAAACTGAAATAAAATGTACCTGGAGCCATTTCTGCCCGGTGAGTTCCTCAGGTGTTCCTTGACACTGAATGTTTCCTCCTTTCATCTGGTAAAGGAAACTGTGGAGGCACCCCCTTATATAGCAGGGGGTCTGTTTAAAATGGATCTGTGTGTCCATGATCACAACAACAGCTCCATATCTTCCCATTGAATAAATGCACAAGTGCTCAGGGAGGTGTCACCTCATCACACTCGTTACACACACGAATGCGGGCTGGGGAGGTTGTCTGCCTGGGGATTAAATCAGTGTTCCATGATTTCACCATATTTTGCTGTTTATTGCAATTAAAAGTTTCCAGATCGCTGCAAGACCCATCCCAGATCAGCTGAGTGCTTTTACATGGTGGAATTTGTGGTGCACTTGATTTCCTGCAGGGCTCTGCAGCCTTGGCCCACAGTCTGCAGGGCTGACTGGCCAGCTGGGGACACTTTGGCCTAAAGGAACTGGCAAGTTGCACCAGGGGAGGTTTAGTTTGGATATTAGGGAAAATTTCTCTATGGAAAGGTTGTCCGGGCCTGGCACAGCTGCCCAGGGCAGTGGTGGAGTCCCCATCCCTGGAGGGATTTAAAAGATGTGTGGTTGTGGCACTTGGGGATGTGGGTTAGTGGTGGCCTTGGCAGTGCTGGGGGATGGTTGGACTGGATGGTCTTAGAAGACTTTTCCAACCCTTCTGTGATGTTTTCCTCTATACTGTTTTAGTGAGGATACACCTAGATGGATATTGTCACATGAGTAATTGCTTTCTACCAAAAAGCTGAAAGTTCAGGAAATAATTTTGCTGAGCTGGTTTGCCAAAGGTGTGACATGAAGCTGTCTTGTCCAGGTGCTCGTTTGGATCCCAGCCAGCCCACTGCAAATCCAGATGCCAGAGGCCTGGGAGGTTTCTCTTATCCTCAGCTGGATAAGGCTGTGGGAAGATGTGGTTATGAGCATCTTCCTGCTCTTGCCTGAGAAACGTGAAATACCTCTGGATTAGGAGAAGGTAGGTTTGGAAAGGAAGTGGAGGAGATGGGGAAGAGACTGATGGAATCACAGAATGGTTTGGGTTGGAAGCGACATTAAAGACCATCCAGTTCCACCCCCTGCCATGGGCAGGGACACCTTCCACTAGCCCAGGTTGCTCCAAACCCCATCCAACTAGGCCTTGAAGAGGAGAGGACACAGAACACTATCCCTGCTTTTGAGAAAAGCAAGACAGAACCTGGGATTGGCAACTCCAGTGCTCCCCACAGAGCACTGATTGCCCCAAGCCTCCCTTTTTTTGGCCCTTTTTCTAGTGTTCAGGGACTGTGCCTGGTCGGGAGGTGATTTGGCTCCCCTCCCGGCCCTGGGTTTGCTGTGCTCCCCAGTGTGGCTCTGGTTTCAAAGTAGCAGCATCACCCCCAGGGCAGCTGGAGCAGAGGGTGGAGAGCTGGTTAATAATCATGGGGCAGAGCTCGGTGTGTTCCGAGAAGCCCCCGGCTGTTGCTGCTGGAGACGTGGTGGTGTCACAGGGTAAATGTCAGTCCCTAGAGAAGAGGGAACAGTGGGTCCTGCAGTATCAGGTGTCCTGTCACCCAATAGCCAGCAACATCTGGGTGTGTTTTTGTGTTTTTCTACTCCAGATCGTGTTTAAATATGTCAATATGTGTCAGAGATGAGCAGAGCAGCAGCTCCCCAGCCCAGCCCGGGCACTGCTGCCTTTGAATCATAGAACGTGCTGAGCTGGAAGGGACCCATCAGGATCATTGAGTCCAACTCCTGACCCTGCACTGGACACCCCAACAATCCCACCCTGTCCCTGAGAGCGTTGTCCAAATGCTCCTTGAACTCAGACAGGCTTGGTGCTGTGACTGCTTCCCTGGGGGGCCTGTTCCAGTGCTCAACCATCTTCTGGGTCAAAAACTTTTTCCTGATATCCAACCTAAACCTCCCCCAACTCAGGTTCAGCCACTTCCTCGAGTCCTGTCACTCATCACAGAGAGCAGAGATCGGAGCTGCCCCTCTGCTGCCCCTCACAAGGATGTTGAAGGCACAACGAGGTCTGACCTCAGTCTCCTCTTCTCCAAGCTGAACAAACCGAGTGACCTCAGCCACTCCTCATAAGGCTTCCCCTCCAGCCCCTTCCCCATCCTCGTGGCCTCCATTGATGCTCTTTAATCGCTTTATGGTTTTTTTTTTTATATTGTGGTACCCAAAACTGAGCCCACAGGACTGAAGGCACCACCGCAGCACCTCGTACTCTGCGCCCTGCCTGTCCCTTGCTGCCTGTCCCTTGCTGCCTCTCTGGTTCTGGCAGTGAGAGCGCGGTGCTAAACCCGCGGTGTTTGTGCCGCAGCCGAGCTCGGCCGGGCCAGGCCGGGCTGTGCGGCTCCCCCGAGGCTGCGTTTGTCCCCGCTCCTGTCTGGGCAGCAAATGAGGCAGAAGCGCCGGCGAAGGCAGTGCGTGACTGCAGCGCTGGGATGGGCGGGCGCGCCCAGGGCACGGCTGCGGTTGCATAAGCGGCTCTCACAGACCTCAGCTCGGCCCTTTTTCCAGCTTCCCAACGCCTGCATTTGCAACCCTAAAGCATCCCGTGTCCTCCTGTGATTTCCGAATTCCTTTTGTTTTTTGAAAGAGGAAAGAAAAAAGTCCCTCAATTCTCTTCGGGTGGGGGACTGGTCTCGTGTCCACCCACCTTACCCTGAGCACCTAAACAAGTGAAAACACCTTTCCTTGCTCCCTGGATTCTGGTGACTCCCAGCCTGGGTGGCTGTGTGGGGAGGACCTTCCCACTCCGATGGGTGAGCACAGCCAAGTGAATCCTGACCCAGGAGCTGCTGCCAGCCCAAAGCCCAGGCTCTGCAGAGGTTTTAGGAGATGGGTGATTACCTCTGCCAGCTCGCTGCTCTGAAAATAAATTCCATTTTGGATTTATTTGCTGCAGCTGGAGCTGCTCGGTTTCCCTGGATCCATCTGGAAAGGTGAGGCTGAAAAAATCTGGGATTGCAACCCTGTCTGCCTGCCTGAGGATCCCACTGGTGGCAGGGAAACAGGGATTCCTGCTCTCTACAGTCACCTAGAAGGAGGTTGTAGGCAGGTGGAGGGGCAGTCTCTTCTCACAAGAACAAGAGGAAATGGCCTCAAGCTGTGCCAGGGGAGGTCTAGGTTGGTTATTAGGCAAAATTTCTTCCCCATGATGTTTGTCCAGCCCTGGAACAGCTGCCCAGGACAGTGGTGGAGTCCCCATCTCTGGAGGGATTTAAAAGCCCCGTGGATGTGGCAGTTTGGGACATGGGTCAGTGCTGGGAGAATTGTTAGACTCCATGATCCCACAGGGCTTTTCCTACCTAAATGATTCAGGGATTCTATGATAGAACTCAGGACAAAACACAGAGACTGAATTGTATATACTGACATATATTTATTTACATTAAATGCATTTTAAACACAGACCTATCTCAATACAGAATGAACCCAAACCACGTCTCTAGGCTCCCTAGAATCTAGTCTAAGCATTTAAAATAAACCATTACCACCACAGAAATATTGGTTTACTTCTGGCGTTTTAAAGGAAGCCAAAGCCTCTGGAGCAGCAGAGCAGAGCTGGTGTCACTGAAACTGCTTTTGACACTGGTGGTTCCTTGCCAGCTGCAAACAGCAGATTCTCCTTATTTTTTGTATTACTCAGCTCAGTCAGTTGAATTAGTTGCATACACAGAACTGAGGAACCCCCTGGGAGCTGTGAAGGCCAGAAAATATGCCTTCCTCTTCCATTTGGAAACTGAAAGCAAGGGATGGAGAGATGAGCTCTGCTACTCCTAAAATCTTGGCAAACACGGAAACCAGGAACAGCCAGTTCTTTTCTCTCACTGTGAATGCTCCTTTCTTTAAAAAACCAATTTAATAAGTAAAATATGTTTAAGCAACTTTTATATACATGTGGTGGAACTAGTTCGGGGTAGTTTTATTTAAGTAAAAATCAATTTCAAAATGCTGGTTTTGTGCTATTTAAATAGAATTCCAGTTTTCCATGGAGGTGGTTTGTTGGTAAACAAGAACCATCCTGTTCCTTCTGAAAAGCCCTGTTTGCTCGTAATTTTACCCTCCTCTGGCTGTTTTGGGGCGTGGAGCAGTTCCAGCTGCTTCTTGGAGGCCAAAATGTTGTGAGCCATAGGGGCGTAGGGGCCCTGGGCTCTCTGAGGGTGACAGCAGTTTAAGCCACAACATTCTTGTCACCCCCTTGTGCTGTCTCCTCCAGCCAACCCCTATGGCCCCCCGGCCCTGGTTTAGGTGCCCAGCTGGCCCTGAGCCCACCCCCCCTGCAGCTGCTGCTGCTGTGCCAAGATAGTTTTATTAACAAACCCAATTAGCACCGCTCTGCTCCTCTCCAGATGTTTTTTAGCCTCTCCTGCAAGACCAGATGCAGCCACGAGTGAAGCTCCTGGCCCTGGGCCCTGTTCTCGTGCTTTGGATCCTGGAGATGCTTCTTTCCATCCCTGCCCACCCTCAGGGTGAACTTTGAAGGGGTGAAGTCTGGTTTCTAGCTAAGCTGCACCCATGAAAAACTGCTCCTTGTTCCCAGGGCATCCCAGGGCACTGGCGCCAGGCTTAAGGGACAACCCTGGGCCGGGCACAGCAGGATGGAGCAGGATGAGGTTTATCCATTACCTTTATTAGGGCTTCAAAATGCAGTTGGAGGTTTGTGTCCCACAATTTACAGCTTTCCTGTAGGTTCTGAGGTCACGCATGTCCCTCACCACAGGGATGTCCTTGTGACATGGGCCAGCTCTTGCCTGGGGAGGAGCAAGCCTTTGGCTGAGACCCGTCACCCCAACTTCCCTTGTAGTCTTTGAAGAGAAAGAGGTGCTTTTGGAGGCTCCTCCATCTCAGATATCTGCCAGCTTGGCCTGTGGACACATCCATGACTTGACAGCTAAAGAGTGGCCCCAAATTCACTCCTCATAACACTCACACGGTGCTGCACACCTCAGCTCCTCTGCCAGGGCTGCAGCAGGGGCTCACAGCCCAGGAAGGTCCTTGCAGCTGGAGGTGGGTCATGCCTGGTCCTCTCCTTCCCGGGGATGGTGGGACTGGAGGAGACCCACTTTCCCCCGATACTTCCATTGCATTAACCACGCAGGAGCTCAGGCCTGGGCCGTGGGGCTGCCTGTGGTGTGGGGCTGCCCAGGGTGTGGGGCAGCCCAGATGTGGTGGGTCTGCCCAGATTGTGGGGCCATTTTGCTGCTGGGGGGATCAGAGATGTCTCCTAATTTCTACACAGGGGTTCATTTCTAGTTTAGGGGTTCATCAGTGGGGCGGGGACAGCGACAGCCAGGGCGGGGCAGCCTCGTGTGCACAGCAAAGCGAGCGCCCGAGGGCAGCAGGATCCGAGCCCCGGGCAGGGCTGCTGGAGGTGGTTTGCAATCCCAGGATTGCAGCCCGGGGTCCAGGTGCCCGGCAGAGCTGTGGTCCAGGGGATCCACCCCCACAGGTGCCGGCAGGGTCCTGGCAGGGCGTTGGTGCCAGCCTGGCCGTGGGTGCAGGACCCCTCACTCTTCACCCGGGTGCTCCCCAACTGTCCACTTGGCCTTCACGTCCCGGAAAGGAGTGATGTCCTCGTAGGTGGCCATCTGCTCCACCTCCAGCCCCTGCACAGATAAGAAGGAGGTTGACACATGGCAGGAGGACAATGGTTCCATCCACAGCACATCCCCCCTTAGGACCTCCAAGTGGGCATCCATCTCCAGGCTGTTCTCCCCAAGGCTGGAGCTGCTTCTGACAGGGAGAAGATGGAGAAGATGGCTGGCTGTGCTCTGAGCTTGGCTTGGTTCTACGAGCAGCTCTTTATGGCTGGTGTGAACTTGGGAGGAAGGTTCCCAAGGAGGAAGGCTGCAGGGGCTAGTGACACCCAGCAGACACCCAGCAAGGGCACAACTCCCTGTTTCAAGGCCCAGGTTGATATTACAAAGGTCCTTCTGTAATTAATTACCTCATAGGTGTGATCCTCCTCTGGGTCTTTCTTGCCTTCACCCTACGGAGAGGAGAGTCACAGGTTGGTGTCAGCACCCACCAGGATCCCCTGTCCCCAGCCTTGGTCCCCCAGGCCAGGTCCCACCACTTCCACAGGCAAATCCACGTAGTCCCACACAGCATTTTAGATGCTTTTTTTCCCACTTTAGCCCCAGAATTGGTGCTGGTCCATCCCCATCCCCCTCACTGTCCTGGCCAGAATGGAGGACACCGCTGTGAGCACCACAGTGGCACAGCTGGGGACATCCCCACTGCTGGAGACACTGTCACTTACTTTATCCAGCAAGAGGAGTATGGGGATGCTGATGAAGATGACAAGCAGGATGGACTGGATGATGATGATGGCGTCTTTCAGGGTGTTCCTGTTCTGGATCTGCTTGAGGCTGCTGTGACCTGGGAGCAACAGCATGGGGAGAGCCCAAGTCTCACCTCTGTGCCAGGCTCCCAGGGACCAGGGGTGAGCTCGCTATGGCCACAGGTTGGTGTGTCAGTAAGGGTGGATGGAGGCACCAGGGTGACATGTCCTCCAGACTGGGAGAGACCAGAGCACTGTAAACTGCCCCTGGGATTGGCATCAGGGACTATCTCTGGGAGGAGATAATTTGGGCAGAACCCACCACTGGCCAGGAGCAGGATAAATTTATTAGAGAAATGTGGTCCCTGGGGCATATTTTTGCAGGATGGACATGCCAGGGCAAAACAGGGAGGGTTGTCCTGCTGTTTGGTGCTGGCAATGAGGAACCACATGGTGTCATGGAGCAACAACCCACAGTTGTATCTGAGGGGTCCCACCAGCACAGGCAGAGGTGGGTGTGTAGGAGCCTGATGTGGGGTTCACATGGAGGTGAAAGGGTGAGAGGAGGAGGAGAAAGAACATTCCCTGGGAGCTCCCACTCACCCACGACTTTGAGCTCTGTCCCACACGCATGCAGGTGCTTCTTCTCCAGGATGTTCTTTCTGTCACACACGTAGATTGCGCTGTCCTCGAAGGTGGCCCTGAGGATGGTGAGGTTGATGAAGGTGTCTGTCCTGTTGATGGTGTACTGGGAGGTGTTACTATCCAGCCCACAGACGTCCTCACTCTTCTCTGCTATCTTGTACCACTGCATGACTTTGGGGTCGTCGGAGTAGCAGACGAAGTAGATGGGCATGTTCTTCTTGATCGCCACGTACCGCGGGTGCTGGTGCACGGAGGGGCACACGCTGCCTGCAGGGACAGGGGCAGTCACAGACCTGGCACCCACCCCAGCATCTCCCACATCAGGAGCTCCCCACTTTCATGGATTATACTGCTCTTGAGCATTCAGCTTTGTTTTTTAATTATCTCTGTCTGGGGTAGTGGTCATGGCCCCAAACCTGCCAGAGCTCGAGGATTGCTTGGGCAATGCTCCCAGGCTCATGGTGGGATTGTTGGGGTGTCCTGTGCAGGGTCAGGAGTTGGACTTGGTGATCTTTGTGGACACAGGATCATCTCCCAACTCAGGATATTCTGTGATTCTATGAAATTGGAGCCTTTTGGTGGAAACACACTTTTAATGGAAACCCCATTTTCTGTGGGAATGGCTTCACTCCAATACTTTCGTGCTGCTCCCACCACTCTCTGTGTACATCTTGTAAATCCCAGCTCCCAGATTACAGCCAGTGCTGGCACCACAGAGCGTTGCTGGGACAGCCCCATCTCCCCATCTGACTTCTCTCAGACTTCCACATTTTTTGCATTTTGCTGTATTTTTGGGGGGGGGGGGGGTTGCCATGTTTTGGTCCCAGTGTGGTGAGTTTGAGGGCTCCTTTGGGTTGCAAACTTCATGCTTAGAGCCCTGTGGGGAGGAATGGCACAACTGCTGTGGCATGAGGTCAATGCCTTGCACCAAGGAAAGACTTATTCATGCAACACCCTCTGCAAATGCAGAGGGAAAATGTGTGGGTGCTTAGGGAAGACAAAACAGATCTGGGTTTGCGGAGGGAGAGGAAGGTGCAGGGCTGGGGATGTGCCATGGAGGAGGTCACAGCCTGCAGGGACCGTGGCCAGTGGGGATGGGAGGGACCCTGGGGACACACGCAGGGGAAGAGCCCAGTGGGTCTGAGCCGTACCTGTGCTGTTGCTGGTGTTGTTCTTGTCTGCTGAGATCCCACCTGCAAGACAGAAGAAGAGCCCTGAGATAATGGCCAGGAGCTCACAGAGGGTGTTCCCCATGGAATGGCACGTGCCAGGGGTCCTTTGTGCCCACTCCATATGGGGTGGAGTGCTGGGGAGCATTAACAGAGCCCTGCTCAGGGGACACAGGGCAGTGCAGATTTGGGTACAAACCCTTCTGTTTCCATCCTATCTCCTGAATCTTCTCCAAGTTGTTTTTGGTTTGACACCCCAGTGAAAACCACCTTCCCTATTAATGCTCCCGAGGCTGGTGCCTCTCTGGAAGGGTCCAGACACTCACCCCTCTCTATTTACACTCTGAATCAAACAGAAACACTTCCCCTGCTGGGCCTTCCCTGGATTCGGAGCCCTGTGATGGCCAGGGGGTGTTCTCAGACCCTGTGACCACAGAGCCCCTCGGGACCAGGGCTGTGGGCTGGAGCTGTGGGACCTGCGATGCAGCGCAGGAAGCGGGGTGAGGTGGGGACCCCCCCAGCCCCCATGGGTGCCTCTGCCCGCAGCTCCAGTGCCCCTGTGCCTCGGTTCCTCTTGCTGCAGCTGCGCAGGAAGCACCAGCCCTGTTTACTGCCCCGCTTCAGTGCCCACTCTACCTCTGGTGAAGATTTGCCAAACCTCGCTGTGGAGAAGCTGGCGTGGAGGTGGGGGCTGCACCACCTCCCAGCACGCTGGGGCAGCTGCAAACCACCCCCCCAGAAGAAGAAGAAGAAGTCAAAGAAGAAGAAGAAGAGAGGTTCAGTTCCCCAGCCCGAGCTTCACCCCAACCTGTGCCACCTTGTTGCAGACCCCAGGCATATCCAGGCTTGGCCCTGGGCCCCTCTCCCTGCCCCAGAGCCCCTCCCAGGTCTGTGCTGCCCCGTTCACCTCCAGCACTGACATCTCTGCAGGTGAACTCTCCCTTGCAGCCCCATTTCATTTTTTCCAGGATGAGGAGATGTGCCTTGACCAGGCTGGGTGATGGGTACGTGTCCCTGTCACCTGTGGTGCCACCAGTCAGTGAGACACAGGGCTTTGCTCTCTGTGTTCTGTTGGTGTTTCTGAATGAAGACCAGGCTGGTTCCTCACCCTGAAAGCCCTCACACCCTTCCAAACCAGGAGTTCTGCTGCAGCCATGGGTGAGCTGAGCTTCCCCTTTCCTCCCCTGAAGTCACCATGAGAGCCACATTGAAACCCTGCGACCTCAAATCCCTACTGGACTTGTGTGGCCAACACAGAAACACTTGAAATGCCCTTCCTCCCATGGGCTCAAGTTTCCCCCGCCAAGGAATCTGTGTGGGATCTGCTGCAGGTTCTTGTGGGTGTCCCTGCAGCAGGCAAGGGGTGTTGGAAGGGGACAGGAGTCATGTCCTGGGTTTAGCTGCTGCTTCTCCATGGGGATGCCAAGGGGAACAGCACAGGGATGTTCACACAGGGCCCACAAATCTCCCCCAAAAGCCGTTTTCCTCCCATTTCTCCTTTACTCCCAGGCACTGAGCCCCACAGAGCAAAGGGTTGTGGCTTGGCCATGGCCTCAGTGATGTGCCAGCCCCATCCTCAGGTCCTTGAGAGCAAAAAATGGTTACAAAGACCACAACAACCCTTCTTTCCTGACACCTGCAACCACAGCCAGGCAGGCCCTGCACCCGCTTGGCACTGGGCTCCTGCCAGAGCCAGCTGACCAGCCAAAAACGTGCCCTGTCTCCACACCCCAGTGGGAAGCAAAACCTAAAACCTGAGGCGGGCATTGAGTCCTGAGCCCTGTGTGTCCCCCCCCCCGGCTCTGCTGCACCTGGGAGGCTTCCAGCCCAGAGCAGGACTGAGAGAGGCCAGAGCAAAGCTTAGAACTAACACAGTGAAAGGCAGAGCTGGGTGAAGCCCCAAGCAGGGGACATGTGCCAGTGCATCCCTGGGCACACGGTTTGTGCCAGTGCATCCCTGGCCACACAGTTCATGCCAGTGCATCCCTGGGCACACGGTCTGTGCCAGTGCATCCCCCGGGCACACGGTTCCTCGCTCTGAAGTGCAAACCCTGTTTGATGCCTACCTGTAACCAGAGCCAGCAGCCAGAGGTTCACCTGGAGCGCCCAGAGCCTCATGCACAGATCAGCCATGTTTCACCCCACGGGGCAGGGAGACACATCCAGCCTTTGCTTCTGCAAAACGCAGCGGCTGCTCCCGCCGGCCCGGCCCCGGGACCTAAAAATGGCAAAGCTGCTGCTGCGCGAGACGGCCCCTTTCCTGCTCATGTAAATCCTCCTCGCTGGGGACTTTCCCCTCGGGGCTGGTTTTGAATGCAGTGCAGACGCTGGGCCAGCAGGTGCCTGTGCCCTGAGCAAGATCCAGCTCCGTGTCCCTGGGCACTGCCCATCCTTGTGTCCCCTGGCACTGTCCAGCCCCGTGTCCCCAGGCTGTGCCCATCCTCATGTCCCCAGGCACTGTCCAGCCCCATGTCCCCAGGCTGTGCCCACCGTGGTGCTGATATTTGATGGAGGTGACCAGGACTGTTGTGGATCTGCAGCAGAGCTGGAGAGGAGCCCCGGCTGCAAAGCCCTTGGTGATGCCAAACCTGGGATGAGCACAGGGGATGAGTCCAGGGAGCAGGATGTGACTTCTTCCCAGCCACGTCCCTGGGGTATAGAGGATGGGGGTGACCTCCAGGGTTTCCCCCAAGCTCCAAAGATCCCCTCCAGGGTGTTTGGCCCTTCAGGTGATGGGCAGGGGTTGATGTTGGCCTAGTTGCCAAGAGTTGGAGCAGAGGTAGGAACAAAGGATGTTTATGGAGTTAATTATAGATGTACTTATGGATGTACTGCCATCGCTGCACCCCAGAGAGTCCCTGCAGCTGCCCTTCCAGGGAAAAGTGAAATCCAGAGTCATAAAATCATGGAATTGTTAAGGTTGGAAAAGACCTTCAAGATCAAGTCCAGCTGTCAACCCATGTTCATAACTAAATCATGCCCTCCAGTGCCACATCCACAGGTTTTTTAAACACTTCCAGGGAGAAGAGAAGGGGGGAAGAGATGGCCAAAATAAGGTCTCACCTCCCTGGCCACCAGCCATGCCTGCGTGTTGTGGGTGCTTCACACCCCATTTCCCATGACCAAGACCCTTCTCCATGAATCCTTTGGAGACGGACAGACCCTGGGGAAGCACAGTGAGGCACCCCAAGGTGAGTTTTGATGCACGACATGGTTTCCCTCCGTGCTGTGCCCCCCGGCTGCAGCATGTTAGTGGCTGTGGGCGAGCACTGAGCTGTGACTTCAAGTGAAAAACACCTTTGGGTACTTTTGCCAGTCGTGCTGGTCCCCAGAGCCTGGGTGCCACTGCCTGGGGCCTCCCCAAACCTTCATCTTCTGCAAGTTTGGTGGTTTTTTGCCAGTCCCGAGCATCCGGCGGATGCTGGGAACCAGCTCGAGCCTCACCTTGTGTGCAAAGGGGCAGAAAAGAAGAGAAATAAAGTTTTCCAGAGAAATACTGGCTTGTGAGGGAAAGAGGGATGACGGGAGGGGTGCCTTCTCCTGGCACTGCAGGAGAAGGGACTGTGTTGCTCAGTCCCTGCTGCCATCACCCCCTGGGTCCTGCTGGAAGAGCAGAGCCTGGCCATGACATCCCAGCAGGGCAAAGGCAATGGGATGCCCACGTGCTTGGTGGGCACTGGAGGGGGTTTTAGCAGGCTCTGGGGCTGGAGATGGGAGGTGGGATGCTGGAAGTGCCTGGGAAAGCCCTGCAAGGTAAAAGCAGGAGTAGGGCACAAGCTAAAGAGGGTTTGCAGTGACATGGCCAAATCACCCACTGCACTGCCTGGGGGCTCCTTGGCACCCTGGGACAGGCACAGACCTGGGCTGGAGGGGCTCAGTCTCCCCTGTGTTTGCAGTAACATGTGACATGGGATGCAGAGGGACCTGGTGGTCCCATGGGGAGGGTCCTGTGTCCTCATTTCTCCTGGACCACCCTGACTCCATAACCCACAGTCCAGAGCCACTGCTGGGCAGCTGCACCTTCACCAGCCTGTCCCTATTCATCAGGGTTTGGGTTTCACCACTGTCCTTTCCAGGGCTGTGCCACCTCCCCGCTCCAGCCCCCTGGCTGCGTTGGTACCACACTGCTCCCAACTTGAATTACACCAGCCCTGGGACGAGCTGTTCCAGCAAGAGCAAAAACACAGCCGTGCCGTGGCCCTCGGGGACGTCACCAAATCCCAGAGGTGTCTCCTCCTCCAGCCACACACTGACACAGGAACCTCCTTCGCCCACCACTGCCTTCTCCCCATGATGCTGACCTGCTCCCACGTGGCTGCTGGGGCGGGTTTGGCCCCACAGAGCCTGCCATGGGGCAGCTCAGGGGCTCTGCACCTCCTCCAAGCCCACCCCTCTCCTTGGAACCTGCAGCAGCATCTCCTGTAGCTCCCAGAGTTGGGTTCATCGCTGTGAGCACTGAGGGCTCCAGGGGATGGATTTGTCAGCAGAGCAGAAGCTCCGGGGGCTGGGTTGGACGTGCCTGGGGGTCTCTAGTGCAGGATCAGACCACCAGGTTCTGCTGAGGATGGCAGGTCCAAGGCCAAGCCCTGGAGCAAAGGGAGGGGCCGTTCACCCCTCCTAGCCCAGGGAAAACATTTCCCCCCTCTAACACACCCCAACGCACTTGGTATCGTAATAACAGATCATTTACAGTTGTTTATTTTAAGAAATGTACAAAGTAAAACGGCGTTAGCTCACACAAATCCTGCTCTGTGGCACTTTTCCCATCACTGACGACACGTACGTACAAGCGGCATCGATTGTGAACCACAACCCGGGCTGGGAACCGCCGTGCCAGGGATGCTTCCCACTGAAACAATGCTGACACCAGCTCAGGCTCCTGTTCCAGGGAGCAACAACACGGAAAAGAAGGCACAAGGCTATGGGATGACACGTGGGTACAAGCAAGCTCAGCACCGCTCCTGGCCAGCCTGAACGTGGGGCATCCGGAACGGCTCAGCGCCCAAATCAGCCCGAGAAAAGAAATTAATTATAACCATACAAAAAAGACAGACCCTTTGGTTTCAAGAAGCAGCCCTTGTTTTAACTGGAAGAGGTTTTGGTTCGTGGTTGTTTTTGATCTCATGAGGCTTTTTTTTTCCCCTTTGAAGGCAGAAGGTGGTCAGAGGTAAACTCGGGGCCTTTCGTGTGTTTTTCATAGAATCATGGAACGGTTTGGGTTGGAAGGACCTTAAAGCTCATCTTTAATCTAAAGTTCCAGCCTCCTGCCATGGGCAAGGACACCTTCCACTAGACCAGGTTGCTCCAAGTTCCATCCAACCTGGAACTGAACATTTCCAGGGATGGGGCATCCACAGCTCCTCTGGGCAACCTGTGTCAGTGCCATTTTTCTTGGTTTTCTTTCTTTTTGCCCACCTGTTTAAAGAGCAGCAAAACCCTTTTTCTCATGGGAAAACACTCCTCTATCCAGAGATTTCCTGGTGAGGACCTGAATGGCCCCATCCAGCTCTACAGAGACCCCAGCACGTGCCACAGGATCCTCTCTGGAGCCCCAGCCAAGGGAAGGAATCTCTGCTTGAGGATTTTGGGATTCACACCCTGGTAGGAGCACAAGCCCCCCGGGGCTTGTGTGGGATTTAAGGGACCCCATTGAAGCAGCTCATGGAAAGGATCATGCAAACACCTGCTCCAATCCCTGGGGGTCCATCTCCTTAATTAACACTAACGAAGAGGACATTGGGAACGCCAACCAAGAGCACTCCAACAGGACATTTCCTCTTGCAGCGGGGCTAGAAAAAACCCTAGAAGGTTTTGTCACAGAAACTGGGGATTCTTGGAGGAGGTTTTCCAAACCCTACCTTTGCCCGTTGCTTTCCTGCCACAAAATCTGGATGAAACAGGAAAACAGAGAAAAAACATGACTATGAATAGTGTTTACATTCGTATCATAGAGCCCCGAATGATTTATGGTTTCAATGCATATTCAGAGACCTCAAAAACCTGATATTTAACCCTGAGAACATTTCTGCAGATGCTTTGTTCTGGCTATGCAAACCAATTTTTAAGACATAATTGCACTTTCTCTGTAGGTAACAAAAAATAATCATCAAGCTTATTCAAAGGTTCAAAAGAAAGGTGCTACTTTAAGACTTTGGAGATTTTTGTTCACAAAACCTTGTGTTTTCTGTAATTATTCTTAATGTTATTTCACTTGGCTCATCTTTCACTGGTTGCTTGGCTGCACTCTGGAAGAATAATATACAAGAAAATCTCTTAATTGTGAAATAACATTAATAAATAATTACCCTAAATGTGCATACTCTTTTGTTAATGTCTGAAAAACATCGTTACCGTGATGAGATCATTTCAAAACTAACATGTTTCTCTTTCACCAACAACAGCTTTCACATTCAGTTCTCATAAGAAAAATAATTAAACTCTTTGCAAGTGCAGTGAGCTGGAAAACCTGGGAGGAGATCCTGCTTCGAAAGGTGGCTGCTTGAAACATCTGAAATTAGCTCAATATATAAGATCTAGTGATCTGTGCATGGAAGAGCTCTTGGGCAGGAGATACAAATGAAGCCTCTTCAGGCTGGGCCAGAGGTGGAAGCTCCTTCTGTTACACCAGCGACTCCTTCACCACGCGCTCCTTCTCCCAAGCTTTTGCCTCCTCAGGAGCATCGCGCGTCTCTGAGCTGGGAATGGGCTCGAGGCCAATGGCAGGGGTTGTCTCCACCTCTGTCCCACTGTTCCCATAGATCTCCTGCATTTTGGTGGCAATCAGACCCTCCTTCTCGGGCGCATCCTCGCCCAGGGCATCCTCGTCCTTGCTGTGCCTGTACATGTAGGACGCCTGTTTCACCGAGCGCCTCAGGAGGTACCTCCGGAAGGCCCTCTGGATTTTGGTGGCACACACTTCCTCGTGTTTCCTTTTCAGAGTGGTGGTGATGGGCTCGTAGGAAACCTTCGAGGGGTTTGCAGCCATGAACTTCTCCTCCATGCTGGCCTTCAAGGCATCCATCTCTCCCGAGTCTCCCAGCACTTCCTTAGTCAGGGCAAAGAGGATGTCCAGGCAGTGGATTTTGTCCCCAGCAACCATCGGGAGATCCATGGTGATTAGTTTGATCTTGTTTGGCTTGGGAATCTTCAGTGGCTCCTGTAAGGTGTCTACAAAGTCAGACAAGGTGCTGTAGGCGATGAATTGAGTGGCGTCCGGGTCGAACTTCTCCCAGGTTTCATAAAACATCTCAAAGTCGTCCTCGCAGAGGGGCTCGCTGCTCTCCTCCGTGGCCACGTTGAAGTTCTCCAGGATGATGGCGATGTACATGTTCACCACGATCAGAAAGGAGATGATGATGTAGCTGCAGAAGAAGAAGATGCCGATGGAGGGGTTCCCACAGTTCCCTTTCACCGAACTTCCAGGGTTTTCCAGCTCAGGGTCGCAGTCCGGGGGGCCGCTGTTCAGGATTGGGTTGAGGAGCCCGTCCCACCCTGCTGACGTGGTGATCTGGAAGAGGCAGATGATGCTGTTCCCGAAGGTTTCGAAGTTGAACATGTCATCGATCCCCGACTCCTTCTTCACGTAGGCAAAGTTGGACATCCCGAAGATGGAGTAGATGAACATGACGAGGAAGAGCAGGAGGCCGATGTTGAACAGGGCAGGCAGGGACATCATCAGAGCAAAGAGCAGAGTCCGGATGCCTTTTGCCCCTCGGATCAGCCGGAGGACACGGCCAATCCTGGCCAGCCTGATGACCCTGAAGAGGGTGGGTGACACAAAGTACTTCTCTATGATGTCGGAGAGGACGATACCTGAGAAGGGATGAAGGAGAGGTGAGTCTGCCCTGCTCTGCAGCCACCATCATGTGCCAGGGCTGGGCAGACACAGGGAAATGAGGTCACCCCTGATGGCACAAAACACTCTGCTCCTCTGGGGACAAATGAACTCTGAGCACAGCGTTGACACAAGGGTTAAACACTGGCTGCTCCATTTCAGCAGCATGGAGGGAAGGGGGAATAACACCAAGCAGGAGCGAGAGACATCCCCAGCCCCTCACCCAGCTGGTGGCATGGGGTGGCCTCACACCCCTCTTGTCTCAGGGTCCTGCTGGCTTGGCCCTGCTCAAAGCGTGGGTGTAAGAGGGGGCCAGTAGCAGCTTAGTGGCTGTGGATTGGTGAGACCATTTCCACTTTTCATTATCCAGTGGGATCCCTGAGGAACTGGAGGGACCAGCAGGACTCACCTAGGATGGAGAGGATGACCACCACAAAGTCAAAGATGTTCCAGCCAATGGTGAAGTAGTAGTAACGCAGGGCAAACATCTTGAGCACACACTCCCCGGTGAAGATGACGATGAAGACCAGGTTTATCTTGTAGAGCACAGACGTCTTGAGCTCGCTTTGATCATCTGTTTCCACCATCATGGTCACCATGTTAAGACAAATCAGGATCATGATGGTTATGTCGAACACTTGCTTGGTAACAAAGTCAAACACCTTCCCTTGGAACTTGTTCTGCCGTAGGGGCCACGTGGGTGATGATGGAGCACCAGAGGTGAGGTGAGAACACAGGACAGACACACACAAAATAAAGGACACAAACAGAGAGAGAAGAAGGAACTGCATTTAAAAGAGCATTTAAAACCTCAGGGTTGTGGTCAGTACAGGTCTCACAGCCCCAGAAGTTATGGGGGGAGGACACCCAGCACCCCACAGGATGGAGCCCATTGGTAACACCATGATCAGGACGTGTGGGCACAGGGAACAGTCACTTTCTAGTTATATCCACAGTTAACAGGGCACAAATAAACACATGGAAAAGGCCTCAGTTGTGCAAGGCTACCAAACCCAAATCCAAATTTCAGCTGTAAATGCATTGGCTGGACCAGTGTCCCTTCCAGGGGGGTTGAAAGCTGAGCTTTCCCCAAGCCCAGCTCTCTTCCCCATAGGAGCTGGGAGCTGAGCGAGGAGAAAACCCAAATCCCTGCAAAAGGCATGCCCTCAATGCCCTTGCCAGCAAAGCCAGGGCTGAAGGGCAGACCCAAAGGAGGTGGCCTGATGTCAACCTCTTCTGAAGCCCCAGCTCTCAGCGAGCTCCTGTCTGAAGAGTAGCAACAGGGAGCCAGGATGTGGCTCCTTGCCCTGCAAATGATCTTCCCCAGATCCTTCTCATTCCCTTTGGGACAGCTGGTGGAATGAAGTGTTCCCTGAATGCTCCACTCCAGGGGGATTAACCCAACCTACCGACGGCCTGGGGATGGGCTTCTGGGGTTTCTTGGAGCCGAGCTTCTTCATGGCATTGTAGTATTTCTTCTGCTCTTCTGTCATGAAGATGTCTTTGCCTCCAAAGTATAGAGGGAATCGCTGCTGTTAGTCTCCAGAATTCACCTCTCACCACCAAATATCTCTGACCATGTCCCTGCCCACCAAACATCTCTGACCATGTCCCTGCCAACCAAGTGTCTCCAGCCAAGCTCCTGCCAGGCACTGCTCTCTGCACTGGCTCAGTGGTCCTGCTGGGACCTCACTCAGCACCAACAATGTGCTCTGTCCTGTCCTCCCTCCTCCTGCTTCCCCCCTCCAGCACCCCTGAGGTGTTAGTCCTGTGCTACTTGCTCGAAAGCAGGACTTGAGCCTCAACTTGATGCATAGAAAATTAATGAGAAATGGTCACAGGGCGGGAAAAGAAAATAAAAGTGATAGCACAGGAAAAAGAAAATGCGGTTTCTATTTGCCTCCACCCCCTGCACCCATAAATTAAGTCCTGTGTAAATGCTATGACCAGGACACCAAGCCTTGTGTGCCCTTTGTCCAGTGCAGGAAGCCACTAATGGATGAGAGTCCTGGGATCCATCTGAGCCCTGGGTGTGGTGGCTCTGGTCCCCTCACCCCACCATCATGCTGATCCTCTCTATCCTGCACCAGCACCCCAGACAGGAACAGCACTGCAGGACCCAGAAAATACTCATCTTTTTCTTCTGCTGGTTGAAGTTGTCGATGATGACGCCGATGAAGAGGTTGAGGGTGAAGAAGGCGCCGAAGATGATGAAGATGACAAAGTAGATGTACATGTAGATGTTGACCTCATACTGTGGCTGCTCTTCAATCTGTCCAAGAGAGAGAGGAGATGTGAGATTAATCCTCTCCCAAAGGTGTGTCCCCAAAACCCCGGAGAAGGGGTCGTGGTGTTGGGACAGAGCCGTGGGGTGGCTGCTCCACAACTTTTGGCCCTGTGGGTTGAGTGATCCCCGTGGGAGCAACCACAGGAAGGGACACCCAAGTGACACCGTCTGGGGGGACAAGGAAATGCTGACCCCTGATCCCATGGCATGGGCTGGGGAGTAGGAAAGGATGCCCAGGTGCAGAGATATTGATGAGCAAAAGTGAGTTTCTTCCCAACAGTCAGCATTCCAAGGGCTGAAGTACAGCAAAGAGGGGAAAGGAAAAAGTGGGTCAATTTGCCACACCAGCACATGGGGGTGGCTCAGCCTGGCAGCCTTGGGCAACACTCATCTCAAGGGGTATCCCTTAATTCTGCTCTGCTTTTGGCTGGAGACGTGCCAAGCTGTCCTCACTGGCTTCCCCCATTTCGGAGAAAGCTCTTGGCAGGACAGGGTGGGTTTGCTCCCAAACCAGCTCTTTGCCCCAGGTGCTCTGGGAGGCAGGAGCCTGAGCTGTTTGCAGAGGACCCTGGAAGCTGAGCACCAGCAGCTGCCCCTGGGGTGAGCAGAGCTGCTGTTTCTGGTCCTAAAAAAATGAGTTCAGGCCCGTGGGTGTGTGGGATGACCCTCCCCACTCTGTTAGAGAACAGCAGGAAGCCCTTCCTGCTGCATCAACTCATGGCAGCGTGTGTCCACACGGACACTTTTGGGGATGGATCATGGTAGAAACAGCCTTTGCATGACACACTTCAGAACAGCTGTTTGTTTTTTTTTAATAACCCATTTAACCCCGAGGTTAAATGTTGACTGCTTTGTTTTCATAACCCATTTATTGCTCAAGGCAAGCCAGGCACTTTCTGCAGGGTGGGACAAGCTTTTCCAGCTGGAGGGGACATGGAGGGCATCAGCTCACAGCAGGGTGAAGGATGAGCCCTCCAGGCTGAGCAGGGATTTTGGACTCTGAACTGAAGCCAAAAGGAGTGGACTGAGCCCCAGCTGTATCTGGGTGGGGTGGGAACCCGGTGTGGGGGCCAGGCTGCAGCTGGGATGCAGGTGACAGTGACATGGGTGGCACAGGGACTCAACTGGCTGCTCTTTTTGAGGCTGTGCACCTCAGCACAGGGGATGTTGTGGATGCCCCATCCCTGGAATGTCCAAGGCCAGGTTGGACGGGGCTTGGAGCAGCCTGGGCTAGTGGAAGGTGTCCCTGCCCATGGCAGGGGGTGGGGCTGGATGGTCTTTAAGTTCTCTTCCAACCCAAACCATTCTGGTTCCATGAGATGATAAATTCTGTGGGTCTCCTCAGTCTGTAGCCCATGTCCTTGGTGAAGCCATGGGTGGGATGCAGGCAGCCCCCAGCACCAAAGGGCACAGCCAGAGGTGATGCTGCAGCTGAGGATCCATCCCAGCCTGTGCTGAGCTGCACCTCAGCTCCAGGACCCTGTTCCCAGTCTGCTATGGGGAATCAACCCCTGGGATGGTACTTGGAGCTGGTTGTGAGATCTCCCTGCGTGTCTCCTCACCTCGCGTGAGTCCACGGCAGCATACATGATGTCCATCCAGCCCTTGAAGGTTGCCTGAGGGAACAGGAATGGTTGAATTCAATGATCTGAGAGTATTTTCCAACCTAAATGACTCTATGATTCTCTGAAAGTGCAGAACATATTTTCTGGGAGGTATTTGGGGCTGGGAGGGGAGGGAGTGTGATGGGTGCGTGTCTGAGGTTTAGCTCTGGGCACTCCTGCTCAGCCTGGAGTTACAGCTTCTCCATGGGAATGGCAGGAGAGGGGGACATGACCTGAATCCACAAGAAAAATGTCCCAATGCAGAAACAGGGAGATTTGCCCGTGCACATGCATGGGCTGTTCTGGGACTGAGATTACCAGTGTTTCCCAAAACACTGCTGCCGACCAGGCTGGGAAAAGAAGTTATTGACTCTTCTCCCCAAACCAAAGTACATTTTCCCAACAGCAGAGCTGCACCCTGGCTCCCTCCCACTCCCAAGCTGTGCCACCTCCATAGCCCTGACTTCTGTGCCACCGTTTCCATAATCAGCTGGATTCCCATCCCAGCAGGGTGTGGGTCCACACTGCACCTTTTACGGGGACTACACTGCATCTTTTACAGCCTTTTGCTGCTGATTTGTTAAACAAAAGGTCTGAACATCTTGTTTCCTGAATCTGATGGAACAACAAGACTGAAGAGGAAGCTGAATTTAAAAGCAGGTTAATCAGCCTGGCTCATGCTCTGATTCTGCAGCTGCCAGTGGATCCGATGGGAGTAGCCCCAGCCCGGCCCATAACAGAGCCCACAGCTCTATTTTTATTAAAGCTGTGCTGAGCAGTTCCCCTTTGCTGCCTGTCTCAGCTGGGGTGAGTTCTGTGGAACTCGGTTGCGTTCGCCCACCACCTGCAGGGGACACGTGTCCCCTTTTTCCAGTCGTCACCCTCCCCGTGCAAAAGTTCCACAGCCCACAGCTACGGCAGACTGGACTTTCCAAATGGGTGAGGGGGGTAAGAGAGAGCCTCTCCTCCTCACTCCTGCATCCTGTGCTGTCCAGGGGTCCTTTTGCAGCTCCAGGCTTGGGGCTGTCGATCACCTGCAGCAGCTCCCTGCTGACACCTTCCCCTCCCATCCTCTACCCTGTCCCTTTCCTCCTTGGCTCTGTAGCATTTTTTGGTGTTAAAACCCAGCTTTGGAGCTAAGAAGGAGCTCACAGACCCCATGTGGGCATCAGGGCAGCATCCCACTCCAGCCCTGATGCCAACCGTGCTGCCCTGCACCTCGGAGGGTGGCAGCTGCCCTTGGTACGTACCACCTGCAGCAAGGACAGGTATCCCAAGCCCACGTTGTCGAAGTTGACCTTGACGTTGACCCATCTGACCTCGTTGGTGTACATCAGGGCCATGCAGTCGCTCTTGTTGTTCACCTCGCTGCTGTCAAAGAGCTCCCCCGTGGTGGTGTTGACACACCTGTAGTACTTCCCCGCGAAGAGGTTCACCCCCATGATGCTGAATATCAGCCAGAAGATGAGGCAGACCAGCAGCACGTTCATGATGGAGGGGATGGCGCCCAGCAAGGCGTTCACCACCACCTGCAAGGGGAGAAGAGACCCTGGAGGAACCCGGCTGGGGCATCAGGCCAGTAATGACCTGGACCTTCACGTGCCCGTGCCCCAGCAGCACCAGGTGGACTCAGACTGGACCAAAGCATCAATCCCTTTGGTCTGGAGGCCCCTGAAAACCAGCTGGGATGTGTCCCTGGTGCAGGTGGCTGCTGAAGGGTGCAGTGTTGCACATCCATTTCAGAGCCAGCAGCACACAGGGCAGTCACTTACCCTCATGCCTTCGAATCGGGACAGGGCACGCAGTGGTCTCAGAGCCCTCAGTGTCCGCAGGGACTTGATGGCTCCCAGCTCGGAGTATCCCAGCCAGTTTGCTGTCAGGCTGACCAGGGAAACCTGGAAGGAGCAGCCCAAGGGATTAGCAGCATCTCAGGTGGAAACACAACTGAACCACATCCTCCAGCTCCTGCCTTTCCCTCTCTCCCCAGCACTTCCTCAGGCTGGTGGCCATCCTCTAGTTTTGGGACATAGACATTGAGTCCTTGGGGTCTGTGGTGACCAGCCACCTCAAGAATCACAGAATCCCAGAATGGTTTGGGTTGGAAGGGACCTTAAAGCTCATTCAGTTCCACTCCCCTGCCATGGGCAGGGACACCTTCCTCTAGACCAGGTTGTTCCAAGCAGTGTCCAACTTGGCCTTGGACACTTCCAGGGATGGGGCAGGGTGTCCCCACCTCTTGAGTGTGAGGGCGAAGCTGATGGGGGACACAGAAATATTGCACAGGAAGAACAGTTTGTTCTGTCACGGAGCATTTAGGAGACCCCATGTCCCTTCATATCTCTGCTGGGATCTTGTAGAACAGCATGGGCTGTTCTTGGCTTTGGTGTGAAACAGAGGTGGTTTGAAAGGGTTTCTGCAACCAGGGAAAGAAGTGGTCCATCCTGTGGAGGACCATTATTTTAACAAATATTCTCAGCCCTTGTTCCACAGCCACACCATTACCCTTTCAAATACAGTGTGGGTTCATTTCCAACAGCCTGCTGCAATCCCCTAATGCCCCCAAACCCCTCGGCTCCAGCTCTAGAGGTGCTCATCACGTACATCAACGATGAGGAAATCCAGCCAGCACCAGGCATTGGTGAAGTACACCTTGAAGCCATAGGCCACCCACTTGAGCAGCATCTCGATGACGAAGATGTAGGAGAAGACCTTGTCGGCGTATTCCAGGATGGTCTTGATCACCTTCCGCTGCTCAATGTAGATGTCCTCGAATGCCTGGAAGAGGCACGGAGCTACGTGACAGTCATTCTGCCATTAGACCCGCTGCTTCCCAGGGCAGCCACATCCACACCTGCTTCCCTAGGGCTTGGGGAAGCGCGGGAAGTTGAGAGCCTGATGATGGGTGGCATTTATTCATGTACCCAATCAACCTGGGGCTTAACTCTTGTTTGCAAGTTCCTGTTGGCTTTGAGGGGCGGTGTTTGACTCGAGGCAAAAAAGTCCAGCTGCATCAGATTCCCACCCACCTGAAGCCAAAAGCCAGGACATCAACCCACGCCTTTGGATGCTTTGAAAGCGCCCTCAGGAATTTGGGTGACTGCTACACCCCCGTGGCGTGTGAGGTGTCAGCAGTCAGAGGTACGGGCGTGGTGACCAGGTGTTGCACAGTTGGTTTAGCACAGCTTTCAATTCCGGCACCAGCTACTACCTCAGACATCCCCAAACTGCACCTCAGAGCACGATGCAGACATGTAAAGTATGTCTGAAAACCCCCCTCAGTCCCTCTGTTCTCCCTCCTTCTCTCTCCACCTCCAAACCTGCAGAGAGGTTGGTCTTTCCAGGGGCCTCTGGGTTATATCCAGCCCAAAAACTCACAGAGGGCCAACGGGCTGACACCAGCTTATTAATGAGGTTGATTTAAATGGACACCCAGGTCACAGAATCACAAAATATGCTGGGTTGGAAGGGATCCACAAGGATCATCGAGTCCAGCTCCCGGCCTTGCACAGGACCATCCCCCAGAGTCACACCCTGTGCCCCAGAGGATCATCCAAACAATCCTGGAGCTCTGGCAGCCTTGGGGCTGTGCCCACTGCTCTGGGGAGCCTGGTCAGTGCCAACCACCCTCTGGGGGAAGAACCTCTTTCTAATACCCAACCTGACCCTGCCCTGACACAGCTCCAGCCATTCCCTGGGTGCTGTCCCTGGTCCCCCCAGAGCAGAGCTCAGGGCCTGCCCCTCCTCTGCCCCTCCCCAGGAAGCTGTAACTGCAGTGAGGTCTCCCCTCAGTCTCTGCAGACTGCAGTGGGAGCTGCAGTCACATCCCTCAAGCCCATGGACCAACAGCCCCTGGATGCTGGGGAGGGGTGGCCACACCACAACTCTTAGAGTATGTTCAGACCCCCTTGCAAGGCTGTACATTGGACAGACCTGAGCCAAACGGGCTTTTCAATCCAACATCTGCCCACAGCTGTGTGACTCGGCACAGGAGACAACCAGGACACACCCAGAGCCCGGGTCCTGCCCACCTCCCTGTGCTCCCCCCCAAGCTGGGAAGCTGCTGCAGAGCAAGTGGGACCAGGCAAAAGGTGGGACCTACCAGCGCCCCACTGCTGAGGAGGATCATGAACACGATGAAGGTCTCGAACCAGTTGTGCTCCACGATGCGGAAGCAGGTTTTCCGGATGTTCCACCATATCCTCCCTTTCTCGCTGGTGATGTCCACATAGAGGCAGGGAAACCTCTTCACACAGCCTGGGGGTGGGACACAGAGCTGGGGGTCACCTCCTGGCCAGGGTGTTTCCACCAATGAGACACTATCCATGGTTTTTATTGGCATTTCAGACCATCAGTGTTGGAGGCTGGAGCAGGACCCTGCTGAGCTTAGGTGGGGTGGAAGAGGGGAGCCCCATGGGGATCATCTCTGGGGTAGTACAGGAGGATTTGGAGTTTGGGCTGAGCTCAGTGAGCCTGGGGGTCCTTATGCTGCAAAAATTGTTTGGCACTGGCCCCTCCACACCCCCCTGCCCCTCTCCACAGGGTCTCCTGCCCTGCTTGGTCCCTTACTTTCAGTGAAACACTCCTCGGGCTCGTTGCTCTCCTCTGCCACTTCTGCCACCTCCTCCTCCTCGGGCGCGGGGGGTTTGTAATCCACGGTGCTGCACAGGGACGAGGCGTTGTCGCTGCACAGGGGGTTCTGCAGAGGGACAGGAGGGTTCAGGCTGGGCTGCCCTGCAGGAGGGACACTCTTGGGCTTTGGCTGCCTCCAGCCACCCTCCTCCTGCCCCCAGAGAGACCTGGTAGTACCGGGACAGCTGGCTGGTGGGACCCCATGGCTTGGAGGATGCCCCAAGTCCCTATGGAAACACAGCCCAGAGTGAAGCTGTTGAATTGTCCAGGGCTGCAAACCTTGGAGGGTTGTTGGTACCTGAGCTTTCACAAGCTTGACTTTTCATCCAGCTTCAGAGGGCAAAAGATCCCCTATCCCCAGCCTTCCTCCCAGCACAGCAGGTCCACCTCCCATCTACTTGTACCATCACCTCAGGCTGATTTTCTCACCTCCTCCTCCTCCTCTGCATGTCCCCATTCAAGAATTCCTCTGCCAAACCCCCTTTGGTGCAATAAGACCTCCAGAAACCTAAGAAGCCACCATGGCACTCCTCTCACATCCTGCCGGCTCGGCTCGTGCCGAAGGGCCCTTTGCCTGAGGTTCACCCAAGTTCAAAACCTGCATCCCAAATACCTCCCTCCAGCTCCATCCTGCTCCACAGCTCAGCTTGGCTGACTTCCCAGACACCACTCAGCAAGGCCCGGAGGGGCTGATGACAAGAGAAAACCTTGGCAAGCCCCGGGGATTCTTTTTCCTCCCTTTTTTTTTTTTTTGGCTTTCCGAGAAGACCTTCTGCAGCACTTGAATAAAGAGCGGATCCCCAGCCCTGCCTGTCCTACCTGGGAGCAGCAGGAACCAGAAGATCTTGGATAGGTATCTCCAACACAGGACGGTGTTGGCTTTCGTGGGAAGGAGAAAATCCTCCCCCGAGGCTGCTCGTGCTTTTGGAAGTGCATAAAAGAGCTGCTCCATCCTCCAAAAACCAGGGAAGAGCCCCTGGAGTGAACTGAGGCACCGTCATTGCCTGCAGCTCCAGTGGCCACAGCCACATCTCCATGAGAAGATGTTGCTCTGGGGGACCCTTTGGGAAGGCGCAGGACACTGCCCGGAGGAGCACTGCCCGGGGGTGGCACGAGCTGTCAGCTGGTGGCTCTCCAGGATCAGTGGGACCACCCTCTGCTGGGGCTGGAGGAGGGGAGAGGAGGGCCAAGGGGATTAGGAGGCCTCGGCGTGGGGCCAGGCAGGCTGTGACCCCGGGGAAGGACACACGGAGACCATCTGCCTCCGGGACAATCCTGCAAAGGGATGAGGTGGGGACAAACCAGAGCAGCCACCCTGGAGATGGGGGGAGAGGTGTCCCTAGAGGGGCACTTGGACAGCTCATGGGACCCAGGAGCTCTGTGGCTGGTGCTCAGGGTAGGTCCTTTTGGGTGGGGCTGGGGATAACTGTGCTGGTCCCATGGCAAGAGCCCCCAGGCCCCATCCCTGGGGGCTTCTGAGCCCCCCCATGCTCCCCCAAACCAGCAGGTTTGCAGAGCAACTTCCATCAACACACCTCATACAGCACGCCCACCCTGGCTGGGGGTTTCCACCCAAATCCAGGGCTTTTGGCATCCTTGCCAGCCCTGAGCATTGGCATTCAGGAGCTGCACACCCCTGGGACCCCCATAATTCACAGCACTTAAAATCCTTTGGGTTGGAAAAACCCTCTGAGATCATCGAACCCACCCACCCCCAGCACTGCCAAGGCCACCACTGACCCATGTCCCCAAGTGCCACATCCACATGGCTTTTAAATCCCTCCAGGGATGGGGACTCCACCACCTCTCTGGGCAGCTCTGCCAGGGCTGGACAACCCTTTCTGCAGAGAAGTTTTCCCAATATCCAACCTAAACCTCCCCTGGCACAGCTTGATGCCATTTCGTCTCCTCCTGTCCCTTGTTCCCTGGGAGCAGAGCCCGACCCCCCCCCGGGCTCCCCCCTCCTGTCAGGGGGTTGCAGAGCCAGAAGGTCCCCCCTGAGCCTCCTTTTCTCCAGGCTGAGCCCCCCCAGCTCCCTCAGCTCCATTGACGATATCCCTGTGATGCAGCACAGCCCAGAACATATCCCAGGACACATCACCCTGCCCAGCAGGATGGGATCCCCAGGGAAAAAGCCTCCAGGAGGAGCCCTGAGCCCCTGCACTCATCCTGCACATCCACAGACCAGCCTGTCCCCTCCTCACTGCTGTGAGCTGCAAAGGATAAAACCACCATAAGATGCCAAAGTGCTCGAGCAGAGCAGCTGCGAGGATCCTGCCGCTCTCGTTTCACCCTGAAAACACCTTTGCCTCGCAAAGGAGCTGCTCTGGAAGGGGGAGAGCATTTATCAGCATCTTCTGAGCAGCTCATCCAGAGAAACCCCCCGGTTTTCACTCCTCACGGCGGGCTGTCCTCGGTACAGGGCGGTGTGCTGGGCTTTGGCTCCACCTGGAGCTGATCTCCGGCATGTGAGCACACCCTGCCGGCACCAACCCTCCCCAGGGGCCAGCTCAGGGCTCCCGCCAATTAGACCTGATTTCTAATTACCATTTCACCTTATATATACACGGGCTGGGAGAGCTGGGGGCGTTCAGCCTAGAGAAGAGAATCATAGAGTCAGAGAATCAGAAAATCAGCCGGGTTGGAAAAGACCTCTGAGATCATCAAGTCCAACCCTTGATCCAACCCTGCTGTGGTTCCCAGCCCATGGCACTGATGCCACATCCAGTCTCACCTTCAACACCTCCAGGGACAGAGAATCCACCACTTCCCTGGGCAGCCCATTCCAATGGCTGAGCACCCTCTCTGGAAAGAATTTCTTTCTAATATCCGACTTAAACCTCCCCTGGCACAGCTGAAGACCCTGAGCCCTCTTGTCCTACTGCTGGTTCCTGGCAGCAGAGCCCGACCTCCACCTGGCTCCCCCCTCCTGTCAGGGAGTTGCAGAGAGTGAGAAGGTCTCCCCTGAGCCTCCTCTTCTCCAGGCTGAGCCCACACAGCTCCCTCAGCCTCTCCTCACAGCACTTGTGCTCCAGTCCCTTCCCCAGCCTCGCTGCTCTTCTCTGGACCTGCTCCAGCCCCTCCATGTCCTTCCTGAACTGAGGGGCCCAGAACTGGACACAGCACTCCAGGGGTGGCCTCACCAGTGCTGAGTCCAGGGCAAGAATCACTTCCCTGCTCCTGCTGCCACACTGTTCCTGATCCAGGCCAGGATCCATTGGCCCTCTTGGCCACCTGGGCACACTCTGGCTCATGTTCAGCTTCCTGTCAATCCAAACTCCCAGGTCCTTTTCTGCCTGGCTAAAAGGCAGAAGATTCCAGGGAGACCTGAGAGCCCCTTCCAGGGCCTAAAGGGGCTCCGGGAGAGCTGGAGAGGGACTTTGGACAAGGGACTCGAGGGGCAGAACAAGGGGGAATGGCTTCCCACTGCCAGAGGGCAGGGATAGATGGGATATTGGGAAGAAATTCCTCCCTGTGAGGGTGGGGAGGCCCTGGCACAGGTTGCCCAGAGAAGCTGTGGCTGCCCCTGGATCCCTGGAAGTGTCCAAGGCCAGGTTGGACGGGGCTTGGAGCAACCTGGGCTAGTGGAAGGTGTCCCTGCCCATGGCAGGGGGTGGCACTGGGTGGCCTTTCAGCCTCCTTCCAACCCAAGCCATTTGGTAATTCCATGGTAAGCACCAGCCCTTTGCCCACCCTGCCTGTTTGGGCAGGGACCAGGTTGTGAAGGCCCCCCCTTGTCTTGCACATCACTTTGACTGGATTAAGCCACCAAACCCAGCAGCAACGATGGTCTGAACTGGTATTTAGTTCTTGAGAGATGCTGTTTCCCCCCCTGCATGTGCTGAGCAGCCAGGGATGGCTCTCAAGGTCTCTCTGCAGGTTGTTGGAGCGGGTGCCATCAGCTGAACACACTCCCTAAACCCCAAAGCTGTGCCAGCATGTGTCCAATAGCTGCACACTGAGGTTTGTCTCCAGCTGCCAGGAAGCACATTGTGGTGGCAGGGAACTGAGGTCCCTGGGGACCCCACAGCCCAGGCTGGGTGTGTCCCCCTGTGGTGGCCAGGTTGGCATTGGCATCACCTCTGTGCAGTGTGACTGCATGCTCAGTGTGCTCTGGCACGGGCTGGGTGTGCAGCGGATCAGTGCCACGGGACTGCAGTTGTAGTAGGAAAAATTTGGGGGAAAATGCCACCTCTCAGCCCTCCTGCTGGCAACAATAAAGGGAATGACAGCAGCAACCCCTCCTTGCCCATTCCCTTGACCAAGGTGCTCCGGGCACACATGTCCCCTCTGAGTACAGCTTAGCAGCATGGTCACAGTGGGTCACAGCGGGTCACAGCCAGCCACCACCTTTCCTTCTGTCCCCTCCTGCAGCCCCAGCTGCTGAAAGCACTGTTTTCCCAGCTAAAAACAAAGAATCAGGATAGTCTCCTGTTTTTGCAGAGCCACTGTCACTGCACTGAGCTAAGGATTCTGCAGATGGGGGGAGGCGAGTGGCTCCAGGGTTTTGGGAACTCTGGTTCATTCTTCCTGGGCTCCCTGTGCACTCACATCCAGGTGCTCAGCAGCACCATGCTGCCTTCTACCCTGTCCCAACAGGACTAGTTGGGACAGAGCTTCCCACAGGCCCCTCAGCTCCTGGGCAGACACGTTTGCCATCGACAGTCATGACAAACCCCCCGTCAGAACTGCTCTTTTATTCCTATGAAACCCCTTTCCAGACTGATGCATCTGCTCCTCTCCACCACAGCACCCTCAGCCTCCCCACGTTTCCCCAGGACCTCGGTGTGAGCAGCGATTTCCCACCAGACCATCACCCTCCTTTCCGTGTCCACTATTCCTGAGTTTCTTGTCTTAATGTCCCCCTGCCTCTCCCAGTGAGGTGATCAGTGTCCCATGAACCCTGACAGCTCCCCCCACACCTCAGTGCTGACCTCAGCTGTCTCATCAGCTTTGGATCCAACCTGCATCGCTTCATGTTCACTCCTGCTAAGCTCCTCCATCTGGTTTCATGCCCCCCCTGCTGATGCTTTTGGAGGCATTAGCAGTGGATCCAATGATAGTGCCATCAGCAGATTTCCTGGCATCAGATTCCTCTGGAACATCTTTAACCCCAAACTGAGCACTCTGACCCCTGCATCATCCCTGGGGTGTGAGGGCCCCTCTGGCATTAGCAATAACCCCATAATCTGACCCCAAACAGGCCAAACCTCTGCTTGGACCCGACCCCCAACTCCAGCTTACACTGGGAAATGCCAGGTTGGGAAACCCCAAGTTTGGCTTCTGCCACACTCTGTGGAAAAGCTAAAAGTAACTCAAACAAGCATCAACCTTTAAGCAGCAGAGCAATAACGGGGCAAGCCCTGGTTTGGGGTGAAACCTTTCCACCTGCCTTCCTTACCTTGGTGGTGTCCTCGGTCTCAGACTGGGTGCTGGTCTCCTCGTAGAGGTCAGACTCCTCCGAGGCGATGGGGACCTGCACCGTCAGGTTGGGGTTGTTGATGAAGTTCATGTGATCCAGCTCGTCCATGAAGATGTACTCCTTGCCGGCGATCCCGTCCAGGTACCCCCCCGACTTGGTCTCCTGGGTGGTGTTCACGTGGTTCAGCACGGAGTTTTCCCTCTTGCTGGGCTCCTGCTCCTCCTCCGGGGCCACCTTCTTGCCCTTGCAGAGGCGCCGGAGCAGCGTGAGGAGCGTGGCCTTGGCGAAGGCGATGCCGCGGCTGATCCTGCCGATGGCGATCTGCAGGTTGTTCATCTCCCCGTCGTCGTCCGACGCCGCCAGGCTGTCGGCGCTGAAGGAGCTCAGCAGCAAAGCCAAGAACAGGTTCAGCACCTGGAGGGGGGGGGACACAAAACCCCAAAAACACCAGCCTTGACATCCAGCACCAGCATCAGCTCCACAGCGGCCACCCGGGGCTGTGGAGAAACCCCTTGGCTGAGCGTGTCGTGGGCTCTGTCCTCCCCTCACCCAGCTCTGGGGACTGCAGAGATGCCAACCTCATCTCCTGGAGGACATGGACATGCTCCTCCTCACTTCCTCCTGGGCTCTGATGTCCTCAGCATCACCCCCAGCTGCCTGGGTCCTGCTGATCCATTTGTAAGTGATACCAGCCATGGCTTCAGCCCCTCTCAAACCAGCTTCCCTGTGGGTCCATCACTGCATCCCTCCCTTTGGTCTGTTGGAGCTCTTGGCCTGGCTGGTCCCCATGTGGGACTCCCCATCACCCACAGGGATGCAACTCAGCTCTGGTGGGGAAGCCCCATCCCTGGAAGTGTCCAAGGCCAGGTTGGATGGGGCTTGGAGCAACCTGGGCTAGTGGAAGGTGTCCCTGCCCATGGCAGGGGGTTGGAATGGGAAGATCTTTAAGTTTGCTTCCAACCTAAACCATTCTGATTCTATGGTTATGTCATTTCTCCCCCCAGGGAGAAATCTCCTGCTTGTTGTCCTCCCAGCTGCAACTCTTCCTCTCCTCTTCCCTGGTAGTTCAGATGCCCAGCATGCTCCTGAGGATCTCCCTCACCCCGGTGCCAGAGGAGCCTGAGCCCCCCCCACCTCATCCCTGTCTCCCAGAAACTACTCTGCTCCATGGAAAGTGGGATTTCATCTCAGCTCATGGGATGCAAATGCTCTGTACAGCTCCAAACATGGGCTCTTCTGCTTCCTTTAGATCTCTCCTACTTCACCATGCCCAAAACATGACTGGGCCCCTCCACAGCCTCCCCTGGCACAGTTTGAGTCACTGCATGCCAGAAATCTGGAGCAGCCCATGGGAAGAGGAGTGGGACAGGCAGCCCTGTGCCCAGCCAGGCACCGGCTGCCTGGAGCAGAGATGGGCCCAGCCCACAGCTGTTGATGTTTGTGCCCTGTTGTGCCAGCAGCGTATCTGAGCCGGGAATTAGCTGCTATCCAAGGTCACTGCTGCCTTCACATGGCTCATACCATATGCCTTAAACCTCGTCTTTAAATAAATCCCCCCGGGCCCATCAGTTTAATGCTTACGTTAAGTACCAATTACAGTTAATAGCTGCCGTTGGCTCTGGCTTTGTTGGACAGGAGTCCCTTACCTTGTCACCCGACTGACTTCCTCCCTTTTCCCTTAATAACCCCAAAGGAAATGCCCAAAGTGTCATTAACAGTAAAGGACGACCAACCTGTCACCTTATTCCTCCCGCAGGGGAAGCGGAGAGAAACACACACCTCCCCTGCACTGGGATACTTGGGAGGCTCTGGCATACTTGGGACAGGCTCCAGGACTTGGAAATACCTGAGGCAGGGCCAGGAGAGCCTGGCAGAGGGGATGAAGGGGGCAGAGACGGCTCTCTACGTGTTTGTGCTCCATGTTTCTCTGCAGGAGCTGCCAGGGCTGGGGTGCAGTTCAGGGAGGGGAACCCCTGCACCTCTGGAAGGGCTGTCACTGGCCCCACCAGCTGAAAATCCTGGTGCCCCCCTGTCTTTTCCAGGAGAGTGTCTTGGAGGGGTGTATGGGCTGTCCTATTCCAAAAACAGGCTCCAGAAGAGGAAACATTTCCAGAGGCCCAGCTGTGATTCCCGGTCTCCTGCTCTCTCTGCAGATGGATCTGGAGAGGCTCCAGCTGTTTATGGGTGATTCTCAGCCTCATTCAGCATTACAATCCAAATGAATGGGTGCCCCTCCAAAGGTGGCATCACAAACCATTGCTGAATGGTGGGTGATGGGCAGCTCAAGGGGTGCACAGGGCTGCTCCCTTTATCTGCCCAGCACTACCCACAGACCCCAGGACACCCTGGGGTGAGCTCTGTCCTGCTCTGGGGACCAGTTCAAAGCCTCAAATACCTTTCATGAGCCAGGGAAACCAAGCAGCACCCAAATCCCAACTTTCTGCCCTGGAAGTGGGACGCTCCAGGCTGCCCAGTCCCTGACCCAAGCCATGGGGTGCTCTGTGTTTCTCCCTGGGGCTCCTTTCACCCCTCTGGAGGGCTTTGCCAGCCGCCCTGGGGACGGAGGCGTCAGCAGCTCCCCGGGCAGATAGTTTTTCAAAGCAAATTCCAAAAGGCTTACACAACCCCGGCAAGTAACAGGAGCGACTCGGGCAGGCGGCCGCTTCCCTCCCCTGCCCTGCTCCTCAAGAAGGGAGAGCAGGGCCCACGCAGGCTGGAAAACAAGCTTCAAAGCTGCCAGCGAGAGGGTTACCAAGTTTAGAAAGGATTTCATGCTCTCCTGGAACTTGCAAACCTGCAGGACAGGCAGTGAGCAGCTTGGATTAGTGGGGAGGGAGGGAGGCAGGGAGGGGGTGATGAGGACCAGGACCCACGGAAGGAGGTGCAGAGGGGTTGTGTATCACCTCCTGGACTGAGGTGAGGACTGGGAATGTTGGGAATCTGCAAGAGCCTTGGGCGGGGGGGCTGCTGCCAAAAGCAAAGGGCCAGCCTTGGGATGTGCTGGATAGAGCACTGCCTCCATCCCTCACTGCAGGAGGGTGGGAAACAGGGAGGAAAACCTGAAAAGCCAAGTGGAGAAGAAAGGGAGCTTGAAGTTGAGCCCTCTTTTGTCCCAGAGTTGCTCCTGCCTCTGCCTAAAGCCCGTTGTGGTTTTCTGTGCCTCAGTTTCCCCCTCAGTCCCTGATCTGGTTTCAGCTGAAGGTCCCTCAGAAATCGCTTCTCACCCTGTTTCACACAGGGCTGACACACAGCACGTCCCACCAGGCCCACAGGAGGGAGGTGGAGCCCTGTTTCAGTGCTCCTGTCCAGCTCCAACCAGCCCTGTAGACGAGCTGAGCTGGACAGTCTTAAGCTGTGCCAGGGGAGGTTTAGGTTGGACAGTAGGAAGACGTTCTACAGAGAAAGAGTGATTGGGATTGGAATGGGCTCCCCAGGGAGGTGGTGCAGTCACTGACCCTGGAGGCATTTAAGAAGAGACTGGATGTGGCATCAGTGCTCTGGTCTAGTTGACAAGGTGGGGTTGGGTCATGGGTTGGACTCGATGACCTCAGAGGTCTTTTCCAACCTGGCTGATTCTGTGATTCTGTGACTCTGTCCCCACCCCACCACACCCTCTGCCCCTGCCCCTCACCTTCCACCCCAGCCCTGAGAACTCACCACGAGGTTCCCAATGACCATGACCATCATGAAGACGATGAGGCACATGGTCTGGCCGGCCACCTCCATGCAGTCCCACATGGTCTCGATCCACTCCCCGCAGAGGATGCGGAAGACGATGAGGAAGGAGTGGAAGAAGTCGTGCATGTGCCAGCGGGGCAGGGTGCAGTCCACGGAGATCTTGCACACGCACTCAATGTAGCTCTTCCCGAAGAGCTGCATCCCCACCACGGCAAAGATGAAGACGATGATGGCCAGCACCAGCGTGAGGTTCCCCAGGGCGCCCACGGAGTTGCCGATGATCTTGATGAGCATGTTGAGGGTGGGCCAGGACTTGGCGAGCTTGAAGACCCTCAGCTGTGGGGAGCAAGGAGGGGAGGTGTTGGTTTGGCCTGGGGGGTGCTGGTTTGGCTGGGGCTGCCGTTGCCACAGGGTGTCAGCAAGGCTGTGACGCTGCGATCACACCTCCACGTGGCTGTTTTATGAAGGCAGGAGGGGTCACTCTGGGAAGAGCACAGGCTCTGACTTTCCTAAACATTTAGCTTGACTCTCAGTGTTATCTTTAGTTGGTGACCACTACAGAGGAGGCTGAACGAGCCATCTCCACCCGGGTGCCAATCACACCCACAGCCCCCAGGCACTGAGAGTCCTCCCCGGCACCTACCAAGCGGAAGGAGCGGAGCACGGAGAGCCCCTGCACGTTGGCCAAGCCCAGCTCCACCAGGCTCAGGGTGACGATGAAGCTGTCGAAGATGTTCCAGCCCTGCTGGAAGTACTCGTAGGGATCCAGAGCAATGAGCTTCAGGACCATCTCCGCCGTGAAGATCCCTGTAAAGACCTGTGGGAAGCAGCACCCTGTCACTTCGGTTGTAAACCAGTGCAGAGCCTTGGGGTGGGGGTGGGCAGCACCTCTTTTTTGGTGTATTCCCAAAGAATTTTGCCCCTTTAGGTCCAGTCCCAGCTGGGAACAAGCTCCCCAGCTGCTGCCCAGTGTGGCTGGTAAAGCCAGACTGGGAGTACTGGTGACTGATTCCTTCTGGAGGGACACAGAGGTGTGAGTTAGCAGCTGGAAATTAAAAATAAAAGTTTCACTGGCAAGGGGACCCTTTCTGAATAACTGGTGAATCCCAGACACCCAGCACTGGGAACTGGGCTGCTACTGGGATGCCCCTGTCCCTCCCTGAGCCTTGTGACAGCTGATCTGGATTTTACACATTGCTCCTTCCCTGGGACTACAACAGCTCTGTGTATTATCACGTTACTCCACAGAGGGCTCAGCAATGTGACAATTACCATCCTTGATGCAATTCCATGACACAGCACGTGCAGAGGGGCCTGGGGACAAATTTGGCCTGGATGTGGATAGTGTTGGGACACACAGGTCTGTGCCTCCACTGGGCAGGGAGGAGAGGCTGCAACATCCCAGCTTCTGCTCCAGCATCCCAGGGGATGGTCCTCACATGGCCTTTGCGTGCCAGCCCACAAATGTTCCCTGTTCTGTTCATGTTCCAGCATCCCACGGGATGGTCCCTGCGTGCCCTTTGAATGCCAGCCCACAAACAGCCCCTGTTCTGCTCCTGTTCCAGTATCCCAGGGGATGGCCCCCACATGCCCTTTGAATGCCAGCTCACAAACACCCCCTGTTCTGCTCCTGCCAGCTGATCCTGCTCTTGCCCTTTACAGCCTGCATGAGACAGGCAGCAGCACTGCAGCTTTAATTCTGGCACAGGCAGGAAAGCTGGGGGGAAACCACATCTCAGTGGGAGCTACTTCTCCTGCTCCCATCCCTACCTGGCCCTTTCCCAGCAAATCATCCCCAGCCAGAAAAGCTGCTGGCCCAAAGGAAGGGCTGGAGCCATCCTGCAGCGCGACCGTGCCTTGAGCACCAGCCCATTAATCCCCTTGTATTTCCTGAATGAAATCAGAGACAAAGCAGAAATGTGCTGCACGGCATCCTGCCCGCCTGGGCACGGCCACTGGCATCTGTCACTCCAGGGCCTGTGCTCAGAGAGGTCTCGGCAAGTGCTGGAGCAGGGCAAGGTGAGAGAAGAAGAGATGGGAGCTCTCCCATCCCCTAATGCATTTCCCACCACTACCAGAGACCTCCTGGTCTTGTCCCACCAGCAGATTCCATCCAGCTCAAAGCCATTTGCCCTGAGCTCGGAGCAGGAGCAGCCACAGCTGGGTGTTAAATACACCTATAAAATCACGACAGCTCAGATTTGCAGTGATTTCACAGGGAAAAGCCCTGATTATTATTATTTTTAGTGCTGCCAGCGTTGTTTCTTCCTGCTCAGTGGGGACTGGTTTGCTCCCACAGTCTGGAATGCCCCCTCTCTGCCCCGTGGCCACCCAGCATCACGAGGACAGCGTGGTGTCAGCCAGGGCTGGCAGCAGCTCATGCCTGACCCTGGGTTGTGATGTAGAGGATGGCTCAGGAGAGCTCTGCAAGGCCATGGCCACACTGGAGATGCACCAAGGCAGGCAGAGGCTGCAGCAGGAGGAGAGCAGGGAATGATGGATCCCACCCCCACATCAATTCCCTTGATCTGGACCATCCTGGAGTCCAGCCCTGAGCGGGGATGCTGTGGTCAGATCCCTGCAGTGTTTTCTCAGGGATGTGTTTTCAGGCAGGAATCCACAGTGTTTGAATATCACAACAGCAGCAGAGGGGGGGGATCTGCCCACAGGGTGGGAGATGGGGCTGCTGTGCCCCTAAATGGGAAGGATGGGTTGCCCAGAGCTGCCTACCAGGTTCCCCACAGACAGCACGTTCTCAAACTCCTCTGTCATGGGGTAATGCTCCATGGCCATGAAGAGTGTGTTGAGCACGATGCAGATGGTGATGCCCAGGTCCACGAAGGGGTCCATCACCACCAACTTGACAAACTCCTTCAACTTCACCCATGGATAACAGCAGTTCCAGACCAGGAAGGTGTGGGCAAATTTGTACCACCAGGGCGGGCACTTCTGGTGAGCTTCCTCCAGCTCTGAGGGCAGGAAAGGATGATGACATCAGTGCAGGATTATCCTGTCCTCACCCTGGTGGGCAAGTGCCCTCTAGAAGTGACTTCTCCTGAGGCCCTGAACCAGCCCTAGGCCACTTATGAGTTTAATATGGGGGCTCCCAAAAGGAGGAGCCCTCCCATGCCCAGGCACAGCGATGTTGCAGACTTTACCCTCCCAACTGGAGAGGGATGAAAAGGCAGATCAGTCAGGGAACTGTTGGTCCAATCCTGCTCTCAGCCCCTGGGCAGGATTTGAGGTGTCCCTGCCACACTGAGATTGGAGGGACATCCAAGGGAACTCCTCTGGGGTGGCCAGAGGGTTTTGTGCCCGTTCTCAGGGAGGACAGAGCCTGCTGTTGCTGAGTTTATGGTATTTTTTGCTGAAGCTGAGACAGCAGCTCCTGGGAAATTGTCTCTGGAGACTTCTCTAATCAACTGTAATCCCTAATTTGTGTGAGATATTGGATTATTGCTTCCAGGCATCATGCAAGTGAGCTAGGATGACAAGCCTTGCTTGGGCATCACTGCAGTGCCCTGACCCTGTATGGAGACCCCAGGCCCAGAGTCATCCCTTGCATGGGGCTGGGGATTTGGGACAGCCACTGTCACCAACCCAAACCCACCAACACACCACAGGGCACCCACAGCCCTCACCCAGGCTTGGGGAAATGTACCTTCTACAGCGTTGGAGATGACACTGATGGCACTTCCCACCCTCTTCTCGAGTCCTGGCCCATCTTGGTTGCCCACAGTGAGGTGGTTGTGGTCCTGTTTCTCCGGCTCAAAGGTTGGGTTGAACTAGAAGGAGAGGAGGGACGGATGCAGAGCTGTTTAATGCACTGAAGGACAGCAGGCAGAGAGAAGGGCACAGTGTGGAGAGACCTTGGGGTGCAAGGCGGGAACCCCAGGTGGGCTGGAGGCTCGTAGGACCCAACCCACAATGAGCTGGGCACAGGCCTGTCCCTCCAGGGGGGTTTGTCAGGGTGGGCACCCTCAGGGGATGGCAGAGGCAGAGCCAAGCACGTACATCAATCACTGTGTCAGATCTCTGCAGGGTGATCTTGGGGATCACCTGCCCGTTGCAGTCCTTGGCCTTGTCCTGGTCGCTGTTGAGGTCTGAGTCGTGCTCCTTCTGCTCCTTCTCGGCCACAGTGCTGGGCAGGGACCCACTGCTGGAGCGCCGGTCCTGCAACTGCACAACAACCCACAGCCCCATCACCCCCTGCCCACAGCCCCTGGGACCATCCCACGATGGGCACCAGGCTGGGGAGGGCTTGGGAAAACCCCTTCCACCCCTGGAAGTGTCCAAGGCCAGGTTGGACGGGGCTTGGAGGAACCTGGGCTAGTGGAAGGTGTCCCTGCCCATGGGACTGGATGGGCTTTAAGGTCCCTTCCAACCCAAACCATTCTGGAATTCTACACCTCTTTGCAGTAGCTCACCAGCAGTTCCAAGCCTTTCCCTTTCACTTGCACTGATGAATTAAATCTGTTCAAATTTGGTCAAGGGGAATAATTCATAAGGACAAAACTGTGCAAACCTTCTCAGTTCTGTCTTGCAGGAAAATTTAGCCTTTGAAACATGCTTTCATTCCAAATGGGAAAGAAGAAAAATCTTCAAAGATAATTCTGAAGTGTGATCTCCAAGATTTTTGGACTTGCACTGAATTTGTGAATGTTTGGATCAAAATTTAATTACTTTTCCCCCCCAGGTGTTGTATTATTGCACGATGAATTATTTATTTCTATTATTTTTCTTTTTCTTTCTGACAGTGCTATTAACACCTGAAGTTTACTATACCCTAAGGATGCAACAGGGGATTGGGGACATCCCTATTCCCACTGCACATCGCTGAGATCCAACACAGTTCCCACACAGTCATGGCATGTTAAACAGATCTGAGCCCCCATTTCTCGTAGGTGCTTTACCCTCACACTCAGCCTTATTCTCTCTGTCTTTTTAATTTGTCTATGGGACTAGAAAGGAATAACATCCCTTAATAAAGCCTCTGGCCAACTCCTGGTTAATTTGCCCAGCCTGACCCCCCAGCCCTGGAGTCCCTCGGGCAGGGCTTGCTCAGCCCCATCCTGCAAACAGGAGCAGCCAGATAAAAACAAGCCACTTCCTCAGAGGATGTTGTGGCTCAGCACAGATAAGCTCTAGAGACAGTCAAACATTGTTTTCTGTCTCTCTGCATGCAAGGGAGCTGGTGTTTTGCCCAAACTAACAGATTTGCAGGGATGGCTCCCGTGGATGTTGCTGACATAGATCAAAATGATGATTAGAGATGGTCCCAGACATCACTGAGGCTTTTGGCCATGTTTTTACAGGCACATTGTGCTGCAAAGACACACCCAAGGACCAAAAAGGGGCTAAGGTAACACCCTGGGGTCACAACAGAGCAAATGTCTCTTGTCCAGGTCATGGTTTTGCCAAGAAAGGTTGGAACAGATGATCCTGGAGGACCCTTCCAACCTGGTATTTATGGAATCCCAGAATGGTTTGAAGAAGGGACCTCAAAGAGCATTCATTTCCAGCCCTCCTGCAATGAGCAGGGACACCTTCCACCATACCAGGTTTCCTTGGCTCCCACGAGGGCACCAGAACTTCCCCAGTGAGACTCAGGGTCTCTCAAGCCCTTTCTTCTGTCTCCAGGCCAAAGCAAACAGTTTGCAAACACATTGAGCTTTGCTGCAGCTGCCCCATCCTCCTTGGGCACCACCTTTGAACCCTGATGACTCTGTGCCCGAGCTCCCTGCCAGGCTCCTGATGTGCTCCAGGGAGATTCACTGTTAGTTCTGGTGACATTCATGCCTTGTCCCTCACCACCTCCTCTCAAACACCACCCCCCCTCCGTGCTGCTCCTCTCTGCTGCCTCCCAGTGCTTCCCATCCTGGGATTTGGATGTGGAATTTAAATATTTACAGCCTTTTTTTTTACCCCACAGGATCATATCTCAACTTTTTGATTCATCTGTGACCCACGAAATAGTTACTCAATGATTATCTTCCCTTCCTATGAACCAAATGGGCCTCATGCTTGGATTTTACATAAATTGATGCACCACCACACTCCCTTTTCTCCCCCATTCCCGAGATTTCGGCCTCCACACTTCCCACCAACCATCTTTTCTTGCTCCTCTTGTTGCTTCTTCAGCTGCTCCATGAGCTGCTGGAATTCCTCCTCCTTCTGCTGCTCCTCCAGCAGCGTGGCGTCGTTCTGCTCAGCGTAAGCCATGGCCACCACTGCGAGGATGAGGTTGATGAGGTAGAAGGAACCAAGAAATATGACCACCACGAAGAAGATCATGTAGGTTTTCCCTGCTGAACGCAGTGTCTGTGGGAAGAGGAGGCAGGGCTGTCACGGCATCGCTTTGGCGAAGCTTCCAAGGAAATGTCCTGCACTGGGACACCCTCCCATTTGTGGGAGGAGGAAAATACTTTGCTCCCATCTTCCCCAAGGGCTGATCATTGCCCAGTGGACCCTCCTGCAGCACTGGGTTAGGAATTGTGGGAAGCAGCCATAAGTCTCAGCACAGCCCTCTTGTTCCCAGGGCTGTGAGCACGTGTGGAGATGGGACAGCACTTCATCAGTGACTCGCTTTGCTGTGAGGGGCTGATGTCCCTCAGCCCCCAACTTCTCAGGTCTCACCCTGGGGACAAGGTGGTCCTTTTCTCACTCTGGATCTGGGTATAATCCTTTCCAGAGGGCACAGGTAGCCTTGGACATAGGATTCCTTTTACCTGAACAGCCTCTGGACCCAGGTTTTGTGGTGTCTCCCTAGAGGATGACTCAATGAGGGGACAAGTGACATGTCTTATCCTCCTCACCCCCTCCCTCAGCTCAAGCCAGAGCTGCAATAAATACCCTTAAAAATCCCTGATTTCTATGACAGAGCTGACAGCACCACTGCAGCACACCTGGGCTTTGCCCTGGAAAATAAACTGCACTCTCAGGTCAGGGAACTGGATGGGACCACGCACCACCTCTGCTGATCCTGGCTGGATCCATAACCCACAAGACAAGGACCCACAAGTTTCCAGTCAATGACTTTTCACCTGTCTCAGACCAGGGGCAGCACGGAAACAAGAGGAACTCTTGCACAGGGACAGAAATGTGGTGCCTACCAGCTGGAAGAGGTTCTCCCAGAAGTCCTGTGTCATGAGGCGGAAGAGAGCCAGGAAGGCCCAGCTGAAGGTGTCGTAGCTGGTGTAGCCATAGTTGGGGTTCCTCCCTGCCTTCATGCACTCGTACCCTTCGGGGCACTTCCTGCCAAAGGAGCCGTGGGGGCAGCTGGTGTGAGACCCCCAAACTGCCCCTTCTGGCAGCCACAGCCAAACCCTCCAGCCCTGGAGACGTGGAGGTGCTCTGGGGGGACCCTTCCCACCAGGCTGATACAGTTTGGATGCCTGGGCTGATACCACCTTCCCCAAAGCTGATACAGTCAGGATGCCCTGAGAGGTACCACCTCAATCTGATATCATTGGGATGCTCCCATCAACCCCCCCAGCTGATACAGTTGGGATGCCTGGACTGATACCACCTTCCCCAAAGCTGACACCACCATGGTACCTGGACCAAATCCTCCCCCAAGCTGATCCAGTCAGGATGGCCAGATTGATACTCCCCCAGACTGATACCAGCAGGATGTTCCAACCGATACCTGCCCGAGCTGATACAGTTGGGATGCTTGGACTGATACCCCTCCAAGCTGATACAGTCAGGATGCCTGGATCCATATCTGCTCAAGCTGATACCACTGGGATGCTCCAACAGATATCCCCCCTCAAGCTGATACCATTGGGATGCTCCAACAGATATTCCCCCCTCAAGCTGATACCATTGGGATGCTCCAACAGATATCTCCCCTCAAGCTGATACCACTGGGATGCTCCAACAGATATCCCCCCTCAAGCTGATACCATTGGGATGCCCAGACCGATACCCCCCCCAGGCTGATCCATTGGGATTCCCAGACTATTCACCTGCAGAGCAACATTCCCAACCCCATCCCATCCCAAGCTGGCTGCACCACCTCCCTCATCCCCTCCCAGGGATCCAGAGGGGCCCTCAGCCCCCAGCAGGGACTGCACTCACCCGGCATCGCTGCTGTTCCCGCAGAGCAGGGCATCAAGGGCTCCCTCCAGGAAGTAGTAATTGGCTTTGGAGGTGGGGAAAGAGCAAGACATAACAATAAATAAATACATAAATTTTATTGATGATTTTCAAATTCTTAGTAGCAACTTGCTGTCAGGGAAATTCCTTGAGTCCTGAGGAATGTCACTGAATCCCAGCATTGGACATTGGGGTATCTCTTCTGACTTTACTCTTTGTGTTGGTGCTAGTTCATGGCAGTGTTTAATCAGAGGACTCCCAAGCCCATGAACAGCTTTGGAGCTGGCCAGGGTCAGGGCTCCTGGGAAAGTGGGTTAACATGTGGTCAAAGGATCAGGGCTGGCCTGTTTTGCTGGGAAAAGCAGGGCATTCCCAGGGAACAGTGAGCATGGGGAACTGCAGGAGTCCCAGAAAAACCTTGTGAAACTGCTACTGCTCCATGGCTTTTGCCTTCCTCCTGCTGCTCCCACCCCCTCCCTGGTGGAGAACCTCACCCTGCTCACAGACCAGGGCTCCTTAAAGCTCTTCCTTAGAACTCCAGTGCAGACCCAAAAACTCAAAACCAAAGAACAAACAAAATCCCCCACACTTTGGGACCAAATTTTCAAAGAAGGGGTAGGAAAGTAGCAGTTTTGGATGGCTGCCTGAGGACCTGTGCTGGTCCCACCTCTCCCTCCTTCCCCTCCCGTGGCTGTCATGGTGTTGCAATGCTCATGGGGCACTGTGGGACCTGGGGAAGGACCCAGCTATGATGCAGCTGTGAAAGTGGGTGACAAATGTCGTTCCTGCATCCTTCCCCCTGTATTTCCACCTGAAGTCCCATCTGCTCCTGCAGGGTTTGGTCTCCCTGCTTTGACCACCCCAGGGGTAGACTGTGCCCTCACTAGCAAGTGAGAGATGGAGACACTGGTTTATCCAGTGGTGAAACATTTCTGGAGGAGTTTAGCTTGTCCAGGAGGACCACATGTTCCCTGTCAAGGTGGATTTGATCCCATCTGTGCCTCCTGTGTGTGTGCACAACCTGTTTCACCCACCAGCCGCATCTCCTTGCAGAGCACCCTGGCAGGAAGATCCATGTGAGCAAACCACCTTGTTCTGGCACAGGAAGAGCAGGGAAACAGAGGAGCAAACCAGGGTGATGGGTGTGGGGAGAAGGGGTTGCATGAGCATTTACTTACCTTCATCACTGATGTAGGCCTCGAAATCAAAGGTGCTGTTGCTGGTGAAGTTGCCAATGAAGTCAGTGAAGTTGCCGGTGAAGTTACTGGCAAAGTCATCCACGAAGTCGTAAAATGTTGAGTTGACCAACGTGCCATTGTCCAGCTCCAAGTCCCCAAAGAAGGTGATGTTGGGGGGTGGCCACCGCACGCACTTCTGCCGGAGGTTGCCCATGAAGAGCTGGAGGCCGATCAGGGCGAACACGCTCAGGCAGAAAACCGTGAGGATCATGACATCTGAGAGCTTCTTCACCGACTGGATCAGAGCCCCAACGATCGTCTTCAGCCCTGAGGAGAAGTTGTGTCACCACTGAGCTAATTGCTCCTTTGCTAATTGTGGAGGAACGTGCTGTGGTGTTCCCAAAAGCTGCCGGATCTGGTGGGGATATGTGGCGTCACCAAGTTCCCCTCCCATGGGCTCAGACCCCCAGTTCTGTGTCCTGTGTCACATCCCGGCTGTCCCTCTGTCCCCACATGTTGCTGAGCAGTAAAAACCCTTCCCCCAAAACTCTCCCCCTTGGACTGGTGCTGGCCAAGCCTCCCCATCCCAACCTTGGGACATCCCGAGCCAAAGTTCATTCCAGCCTCTCAATTCCTTTGGACTTTCTGTTTCCCCCAAATGTCACAATCTGGCCTTTTTTGGCCTGAACCACTACAGTGGCACATGGAAAAGCTCTTGCTGGCCCAGCTGCACGATGCTGAGCACCTCTCTCAGCTCCAGGAAAGCCTCTGTGGTCCAACACCATGTGCTGCTGTCCCTTGGGTGGTCAGGAGCCCAGCCAGACCCTCCATCCTGATCCTTCAAGCTGGAGAATCCCCAGTGTGTCCAAGTGAAGGTGACAAAGTGACATCTGCATTAACCACCTGGATTAACTCATCTCCCCCTCCCAGCATCGCTGCTTCCTCCACAGAGGAGGCTCATCCATGGATCCTTGGTGGGCTTTGCCAGGGAGGATGGTGTTCCCATCACCCAAGGTCTGCATGGGTGATGGGTGATGCTGGGACATCCCAACATTGATCCTAAAGGAATCTCTGGGCACAGAGCTTTCTCATGTGGAGGCAGTTCTCCGAAGACATGATTTTCCAGCCCTCTCATCACGCCTGCTCCTTGCTCCCCAAACTATTTAGGTAAAACCCTGTTCTCCAAGGGTTTGTCTGTGTTGGGAAATGGCCAAGGTCAGCCATTCTCAAACCAGCTTATTTTTGCAACTGCTATTTCTGCAGGGCCTCTGGGGGATGTCATTCCCTAAAAAAGCAGCAGTTTACATTTTGCTAAATGCAATTTTTAGCCTGTTTGATGAAGGCAAAAAATGTTCAAATGTGAACCCTAAAGATCTGGAGGCTGCAGGGACACAAGAATTTATTCACCACAAGGGATTATCAGTTCCAGTTCAGTCTCGTGCTTCTTCAAGGGGTCTGAGTGATCCTTTCTGTGGGATCACTGGTTGCATCAGCTGGTACCAAAGCAGGGTGGTATCAGATTTGGGGAACAGCCATCAGAGATAACTGGTAACGTGCTCCTCACACCACAGGCAGGAGGTTTGGGGTGATATTAAACACTCACCACGTGGCTCTTGCACCCATTAAATATCTCAATCCAAGCAAACTCAGCAGTGGGGACAAAACTGAGTTTGTGGCTGCAAGAATTGAGCTACTTGGTTTATCAAGCCCATAAACCCACTGTGAGCACAAACCCCCTTAAGGCATCTCCAAGGAGCCCTAAAAATGACATCTGGCTCAGCAGGGGCTTTTCCTGCCAAACAACCCAAAAGCTGAATTTTGTGGAAAATTGTGAGCATGGAATACCTTATTTCCTCTGTTTTCTCTTAGAGCTGTCAAAAGAACAAGGGATTGCTGTGAAAGGTGGGAACATCTGAGCTCAGGGGAGGACACAGAGGGGAGAGCCCTTCCTTAAGTCCCACCTGGTATGACGGTGATGGTTTTCAAGGCGCGGAGGACGCGGAAGGTCCTGAGAGCAGAGATGTTCCCCAGGTCCACAAACTCGGTGATGTAGCTGCAGGACAGCAGAGGAAAGGGCTTCAGGGTCTCTGCCGGGCACTCAGCAGTGTCCACACCTCCTGTCATCCCCCATGCCACCAAACTCACGCCATGGAGATGACCATGAAGTCCAGCCAGTTCCACGGGTCGCGCAGGAATGTGAAGTCGTCGATGCAGAAACCTCTCGACAGGATCTTGATGAGGGACTCAAAGGTGTAAATCCCAGTGAAGGCGTATCTGGAACGGGAGCAGTGACTCGGGGGATGCTCCCCAAGGTCCAAGGGTCAGCTCAGGATGAGGTTTTGTCCACCCCTGACAATGGGACCACCCTGGGGAGCGAAGTTCTGGGGGCTGCTGGGTTTCTGGGGTTCTTCAGCACTGGGGGAGTTTTTCACCTCACCTCATAAGGTAAGTTGGGATATCTTGAGGTACCCATCCCTCTGGGGACTATTCTGCAACACCTCTGACCCCTGCTGATGTCTCAACACCTCCATGCTCTCTGTAAAGCCCCGCTGAGACCTGACTGTGCAGAACCACAGCAGGAAATGCTGGATATCCCCCTCTCACCTGGGGCAGGTTGTCCATGATCCTTGGACAGGTGGATCTGCTCACCCTCTCCAGAATGTCACCGATGACCCAACCCAGCCCAACCTGCTCTACAGTGGACTCCTGTCATGGGGCCCCCACCACGTTTTGGGTAGCTCTGAAACACTCTTTGCAATGCCTGACATGGATTCCTCCTGAGATCAAGAGGGTCACCAGCATTTTCCAGTGACACTCCTCCTGCTGTGAAGGGTGCCTGGAACTCAACACCCCTCTCTCAGCCTTGGTCCTGCCAAGCTGGGGTGGCCCCCATGGCTGGGGGAGGTCACAGGGACTTACTCCACATTCTTGGACCACGCCGGGGGGTTGTTCATGGTCATAAACACGCAGTTGGTTAAAATGGTGATCATGATGAACATGCTGAATAATTTAAAACCTGGTCAAGGAGAAATGCTGTGGCTGTTGCCTGGATCATCCCCTTCCCATGGTTATGAAGCCAAGCATCCCTGCTCCTCTTGTCCTGGCTCCCACCTGACCTGCACCCTCACCCTGACCTGCTCCTCCTGTGCCCACACTTTTCCCTTGGACCCCCTGCTCCCATGTGTGATCCTGGCCTCTTCCCTTCCTTTCTGCTCCCCTTCCTGGCTCCCTGGTGCTGGCTCTGCCTCCCTTCTTGCTCCCTGTGCTCCTTCCTCTCCATCACCCCAGGATACAGCTTTCCCTGCCTCTCTGACCCCTCTGCCACAAACATCCCCTCTTTTTCTACCCCACTCTGCTGCCACCAGAGCTCTGCTGCGATCACTTCCCACCCACCCTAGTGCCCCTCCTGCTCTTGGGGTCCTTTCCTGCCTTTCCATCTCTGCTTGTCTCACACCAAAAGCCCCAGCACTGCACAAGTTGTCTCCTCCCCTGCACTGCAGTGTCCCAGTTCCTCTCCCTTCCCTCTCCCAAATAATCCTTTGAGCTCCCCAACTCACTCACTTCCCAGGTGGGACAGGATCCCCTGACCCATAAACATTTCCCTTCCTTTCCAAGTCCCTCCAGACCTCAAACACCTTCAATCTCTTCCTAGGAAGCTTCACCACTTATATTTCTTCCCTTCTTCAACCAAACAGATTCCTCCCTTCTCCAACCAAGGCTGAGCTCTTGGTACCACCAAGGTGCCCAAAGCCTTCAATCCCCCACTCCTAAAGGACTGGTTGGCTGGTCAGTGGGTCCTGACCACGCTGGGGGGCAGCCCAAGAGGTTTCCTCACCACACCATCATGAAACCCTTCTCTCAGCCCCCTCCCAGGTCTGTTTGCACTCTGAGCACCAGGGTTTGAGCAGCAGAGCAGCATCCCAGAGATAAGGATATGAATGGACGAGCACTTTGATGGCTCCTCTGCGGATGGGGTGGAAGGGCCCCAGCATGTAGAGGGCAGGGGTGGCCGAGAAGCGGAAGATGGACTTCCCTTTGTTGAGGACTATGAATGTCTGTGAAGAGGGGAAGGAGATGGGTTAACCCTTCTGCACACCCCTGACACACCCACAGACCAAGAGCTGCTATTAGACGAGAGACCTCTATGCATGTTTGCACCTCCAAAGGCTTGGGGCTTTCCCAAGGAACAGGGAGAAGCAACCACAGTCTGGAGCTGTGGATCATCAAGAGGAGACCCTGGGGCATGGTAAAAAGCAGAGAAGGTCCCTGCTGTGGTCTTTTTCTTGGGACTTACACCTAACACCAAGCCTACCCATGGGCTGAGCTTTGCCCCTCACCTTCTTGTCCTTGTAGAAAGGGTCCAGGTCCTCCAGCGGGGTCCCGATGAGCTCCGGGGGGGGGTCACCGTAGATGAGGGGCAGGTTCTTGCCGGCTTCCAGGTCACTGCTGGGCTTGACCTCCTCTTCCTCGGGCATCTCCACATGCTGCCTCTTTATCCGGAGCGCCTCGGCCTCGGCCATGCGCTGCTCGATGGCAGCCAGCGAGGCCGGGGTGAAGGGGCGCAGGTTCTCGGGGCCCGGGATGAAGGGCAGGCTGGCCATCCTCGCATTCTGCTTCCGGGCCGGCCGTGTCCAGCCTGAGGGGACAGCGGGGGGGTTGGGGTGTTTCTGCCCAGGTGGTGGCAGGATCTCGGTGGGGTTTTTGCGAATGGGTTTGTTGCAGGAATGTTGGGCTGGAGTGAAGGGTTGTTGTGTGTGGGGCACTCTCGGACAGAGCTCCTCCTCAGGATCACAGAATGTGCTGAGTTGGAAGGGACCCACAAGGATCATCCAGTCCAACCCTTAGCCCTGCACAGGCCCATCCTCAAGAGTCACACCCTGTGCTCCAGAGGATCATCCAAACACTCCTGGAGCTCTGGCAGCCTTGGGGCTGTGCCCACTGCCCTGGGGAGCCTGGTCAGTGCCCAACCATCCTCGGGGGAAGAATCTCTTTCTAATACCCAACCTGACCCTGCCCTGACACAGCTCCAGGCCATTCCCTGGGGTCCTGTCCCTGATCCCCCCAGAGCAGAGCTCAGTTCCTGCCCCTCCTCTGCCCCTCCCCAGGAAGCTGTAACTGCAGTGAGGTCTCCCCTCAGTCTCCTCTTCTCCAGCTGAACACACCAAGTGCCCAAAACTGCCCCAATATTGCAGGTGAGGCCACCCCAGCGCAGAGCAGAGCGGGACAATCCCCTCCCTCACCCGGCTGGGGCGAGGTTAGGGTTAGTTAGAGCACCAGGTGAGCTAGTTCTCCTCCCAGACCCCCATTCCACCTCTGATCAGAAGGCCCTGTGAAGCTGAGCACCATATGAGCTGAGCAGTTGGTGTCCCTGGCACCAGCTGGATGTGTTAGACACGCGATTTCACAACCTACAACACGGCTGTTCAACAAAACAAAACACCTTGGGCAGCAGTGGCACCGCTCCAGCTGCCTCCCCTTGGCACGGCAGCAACAGCTTCCCTCCTGCTCCTCACGCGAGGGACGTGTGGTGCCCAAGGGAAGAGGTTCCTCAGCCAGAGGATCCGAGTCCTGCAGGGTCATGGCCATGTCACAGCACCCAGCCACGGGGAACACAAGGAACCTGCAGTGCTGGGTGGCTCTGCTCCCGACAACAGGGGCTTAAAGTCTTACCTTGAGCCAAAAAGCAAAGCAATAATGGCACTTTCTAATGTTACAGGGATCGGGATGAATCCCCAGACAGGAACAGGCTGGGTGGTTTAGGACAGCTAAGGATGGCTCCTCTGCAGCAGAACAACAAAAACGGTTGGAGAGGGAAAAGTGGGGAGGGGAGGAGTGGCTGCACCCGGAGGATGTGTCTGCCATGCCCCGAGAGAGGCTGAGACACCTGACACAGAGTTCCTCAACACCAGGAAGGTTCTTGCTTTGAGCCCCTGTACCTTGGTTCACCTTGATTTGCCTTGATATTGACCCATAACCACCAACTTGTGCTGGAGATGAGCCCAATATTCCTTAATGCTCAGTCTTGCTTTGCAGGGATAGTGGGATCACTGGACCTCTGTGCCTCACCCTCCCCAAAACAAGCATCCCTGTGGCAAACCAAAACTTCCCGTGATGCTGCCGAGCACCTGACCCTGAAAAGCTTTAGGAACAATACTCCTCAGAGCCCCAGCTCTGCCGTGCTGAGAGCTGCAAACCCTCAGCCCTTTGTGACTGGGGAGAACTGGACATTTACAGCCCTGATGGGAAGAGAGACTCTGGGTGCATAATGGTATTGCGACGTTCCTGTGGTGATGGTGAAGCCAGGGAATAAAGCAATGGCACAGGGAGGTCTTGATTTTGAGCAGAGCAGTGTAACTGCATTTTAGAAACCACCACAGTCCCTTGCTGTCACCGCTGAATTGAATTTTGGCACCATGGCTTTGGTGCTCATTCAAAATGCAGCTGCTGCAGGGATGGCAGCAACCTGCTGCCTTTCAGAAAGGGCAACTTTTAAAAACAAAATCAAGTAGATAGAGCGTCAATTTTTGTATTTAAATCTGTGGTCTGGAGCACAAGGGAGCTGGGGGGGCTCAGCCTGGACAAAAGGAGGCTCAGAGGGGACCTTCTGGCTCTGCAACTCCCTGACAGGAGGGGGGAGCTGGGGAGGGTCGGGCTCTGCTCCCAGGGAACAAGGGACAGGAGGAGAGGGAATGGCCTCAAGCTGTGCCAGGGGAAGTTTAGGTTGGATATTGGGAAAATTTCTCTGCAGAAAGGGTTGTTCAGCCCTGGCACAGCTGCCCAGGGCAGTGGTGGAGTCCCCATCCCTGGGGGATGTATATGTAGATGTGACACCTGGGGACATGGGTTAGTGGTGGCCTTGGCAGTGCTGGGGGATGGTTGGACTTGATGATCTCAGAGGGGTTTTACAACTCGAAGGATTCTGTGATTCTGTTTTAAGGAGGCTTTTGCCATTGCTGTACAAGGTTATTTAATATCACGAACTGAGTCACATCACTGCAAAGTGGAGTCCAGCTCCAACCCAGCTTGTGGCCCAAACTGATGCAAATCAGAGCCCAGAGCAGCTACCCTGGAAGGGCACAGCTCATCTCCCCCCAGTCCTGCTGGACTCAAAGGTGGGACCTCATCAAAGCCAGCAAGAGGAGAATTTTTGCCCCCACGTGTCTCTGTGAGGGGCTGGGATGGTGCCTGGGCAGTGGGGCAGCAGGTGCCACCACTGCTGCTCCTCATGGAATTATGCTGGATTTACACCCATTTCATGCTCTACTTGAGCAGCTCTAGAAACTTGCTCCTCAATACCAGTGGCCTCAAAGCCCAAGCCAGGAATTGGAGCTGTGTCTGGCTCTATCACCCCAAGTCCCACCAGGGATGCACTGGGGCATGGGGTCACAGAACACCTCCAGCTGGAAGGGGCCTGTTGGGATCACTGAGTCTGACTCCCTGGAGCATCATTCAGACATGCTCAAGCAGGACCCACAGGGTGGGGGTCCTTCCCTCCTCACCTTCTGGCAGCTCTGAGGACTCACAGGAGCTTGTTGCTCTGGGCAGCCTCAGTGCCCCTGGGAACAGGGTTTTGCAGAGCTGTTAGGACAAGCCTGTGCTATGGGATGTGTAGTGGGGCTGCAGCCCCTCCAGCAGCAAGGCTGCTGTCCAGCCCTTCAGTGCAGGGGGTGCTGCCTGGTCCACGCTTTCCCTGGAGCCTCCCACCCGCAGCACTGCCGTGTCCCCTCGCCGTGCCCGGCCCGTGGCTCTGCCTCCAGCTGCCACCAGCGATCAGCGCCGGGCTCAGGTTTCTGCAGCCCCATGACTCTGCTCATTCCTCTCCCGGCGGGAGAGGGAGCAGGAGGGGAGCCGGAGGGAGCAGCACCAGCTTTGCTCCTGCCCGTGTCTGCTCTTCCTCTCGCTGGGACGAAGCCATCGTGCCGTGCCGGTGGCTGATGGAGCAGAGACAGGCGTGGGTGCTGAGGGGTCAGAGAGACAGGGAAAGCTCTGTCCTCGGGTGATGGAGAGGAGGGAGCACAGGGGGCGAGAAGGGAGGCAGAGCCAGCACCGTGGATCTGGGAAGGGGAGCGTAAAGGAAGGGAAGGTGCCAGCAGGGCCATGGAGGGAGATGCTGGGGGTGGGCACCACCCCACAAGGGTATACTGGGAGGCCTCAAAGGGGATGTTGCCCTGAGTATGAAAATGCTTCCTGGCTTTTCGGGGTCTTTTGCAGCACCTGGTCCTGCTCTGATCCCTCTGTGTCCACACAGAGATAGGTGGGTTAACAGAGCTTTTGATATTTGGTATTGTTAGTGTTAGAAAATATCTTGTGACTTAATAATATTGTAATGTAAGCTTGTGCCGTAGAGGGGATCCCTAGTTACTTATTTTAGCATAGATTCTCTTATCTGACATAAGTTAGCCCATTAAGGGGGAGGGAGTTGTGAGGAAATTTAAATTTTTTAGGTATAGAGCTTTGATGCACTCTCTGGTGATGGCTGCTCATAGGCCCACAGACAAGGTGTAGTTTAGTTTAGTGGGATGACTCCAGGGATCAAACACGGGACTTAAGCCCATGCCCAGCTCCCACACACCACAGCCCTGCAGCCACCAGCATCTCTGGTCGATTGTTGCTTCCAAAAAGAGGAGCCAAGAGCCGAACACAGGCTGTGTGAGGGGCTCAGCCCAGCCCCTCTGTCTCCCCCAGTTCCCACACCAGAGGGGGTGGGACACAGACAGCCCGGTCCCACCACCCCACGAGAGGTGTCTCACCCTGGGACCAGCCTCCCTGGCCATGGGGATGGGGTGAGCAGCCCCTGCTCCCAGCCTGGCACATCCTGGCACATTTGTAGCAGCTCCTATAAATAACTCAGATCAAACTCTTTGCCTCTCCAATAGGTAAAAGCAGTTCAGGCCCAGAGACAGGAGCTGCCCTGGGCACGAATCACCCCCGTGGTCTCACGGGGCTCTGCCCCAGCTCTCCAAGACCTGGGACCTCTGAGGGTTCTGAATTAAAGGCAGACTCCTGCCCATTGATTATTCTGCTGAGAAATCAGTCATGAGCTCTGATCTGCTATTTATTGCCTTCTTAAATTTTGGCAGCCCAGCCAAGCTGGGTAACTCCTTTATGCTGTGACACACGTGAGCTGCAGCTTTTGGACACACCTCCTGTGGCACACCAGGGATGAGCATCTCACCCCCCAGTCCAGCATCAGCAATTACCAGCAGGCAAATGGGAGCAGCTTCTTGCTCAGAAGTGCCTGGCCTTGACTTGGAAAGAAATTCAGTTTCCTCTGATATTTTTGGTGCTCTGAGGCAACACATAAATGAATCAGCCTCCGAAATAACAGGGGTGGTTTGGGAGGTACCAGAGGTGCTGGTTCTGTTTAACCAGCACAGATGGGAGGGTCCTGTCTGAGACTGCTGGGACAGTCACCTCACCCAGAGCTGGCACTTCATCCCTGCACAGAAAATAACCTCCTGTGGGCTGAGGAAGAGGGGGAAGGATGTTCTTGGCTGTTGCATACAGACACGTGGGGGACAAAGAGTGGCTGGGGTCACCCTGGCCCTGGGGCTCTGCTCCTCCCTCTGCTCTGGGAGAGCATCTGCAAACCTGGAGTCTCCTGGGGAATCAGTCCAGAGGGATGCAGTTGTTTCCCCACCATACTCAGGGCTGGGTTAACAAGGACAGACACAACTGGGGGTGTTACAAGTGAAGACAAGTTGCTCCTGAGAGATCTCAGCCCTATGGATACCCAGAACTTGGGAGGCAGCAGTGGGACCCCCTGACCATCTGCAGCATTCAAACACAGCTCAAGGGGCTATAAGTTAAGTTTAACCCATAAACCTGCCCTGCCAGATTCAGCCACATAACAGGTCACACTGTAAAAACACCAGAGAGACCAATAGGGACATAAATCCAAGTGAGAAGACAACCAGAATGGCCACGAGCAGGTGTAAATCAGCTTCACTCAGCAAGAACCAGCAGAGCCAGGTGATGCTCAGCCAAGTGCTCCCAGTGCCCAGCACGGGGGCCCTGGAGCAGGGATTAGTGAGGAACAAGGGGCTCGTGTGACAAAGGAAATGAGCGGGGGACAGATGGTGCCAAGTGAGCCCAGGGCTGGCCCACACTGCTGGAGTTGTGTTAGCACCAGGGGAAATGAGCCAGCACCCAGCAGCTCAGGAAACCAGACCCACACACAGCCCAAACCCATCCCAGCACAAGCAAAGCCCAATCCTGCAGCACCCCCTCCTTTGCTACCTGCAGCCCAGAACCTCCTGGGAGGCACCACTTCCACCCCCAGCAGCACCCAGAGTCTGAGGCACACAGGATAACCCAACCCTCTGCATCCCATTTATGCCCATGGGGACACCCCGGGGTGGGGCAGGACAGTGCCATGGTGACCAGCTGGCCCTGAGAGGTTTGGGGATGAGTCACAGCTCAGCCATGGGTGACATGTGTCCCAAGGGCTGCCACAAACACCATCCGCACTCCCTGCTGCACATCCCCACCGGCCCAGGAGGAGACTTGCAGGCCAAAAAGCCAATTGTGTCCTGGGCTGACCCCCAGCACTGTGGGCAGCAGGTGAGGGGGGGATTCTGCATCCAACTCTGGGGCCTCCAACGTAAGAGGGATGTGGAGCTGCTGGAACGAATTCAGAGGAGGCCCCGGAGATGCTCCAAGGGCTGGAGCCCCTCTGCTCTGGAGCCAGGCTGGGAGAGCTGGGGGGGTTCACCTGGAGAAGAGAAGGATCCAGGGAGACCTGAGAGCCCCTTGCAGGGCCTGAAGGGGCTCCAGGAGAGCTGGGGAGGGACTTGGGACAAGGGATGGAGGGACAGGACACAGGGAATGCCAGAGGGCAGGGATAGATGGGATATTGGGAAGAAATCCTTCCCTGGGAGGGTGGGGAGGCCCTGACTCAGGTTGCCCAGAGGAGCTGTGGCTGCCCCTGGATCCCTGGAAGTGTCCAAGGCCGGGTTGGACGGGGCTTGGAGCAACCTGGGCTGGTGGAAGGTGTCCCTGGCCATGGCAGGGGGTGGAATGAGATGGTCTTTAAGGTCCCTTTCAACCCAAACCATTCCATGATTCCAAGACCCCTGAGCCATGCCTTGGGTCTTGCTCTCCCAACCCATGAATCCTCCTTAGTGGGTCCCCTCTCCACCCCTGCACACATTAAACAGGTTTGAAAAACCCCAAATCCCATGGACTAGGAGGCCCCTGCCAGGAGAACATGCATTTGTTTCAAACCCAGCCAAGGGCACGGACACTTGGTATGGTCAGGACAGCACAAATGTACGGGGTGACAAAAAACTTGGCTGTAAGGTCTGATGGTTGAAGAAAGAAAAAACCTTCCAGCACGATCCTATGGGGTGTCACGGCTTGAAAAAGTCCTCTGGTGTGATTATTGGTTTATTTCCTACTGTAATTTCCATAAATTTGGGGGAAAAAAAGTGGGAAAACTGAAAAAATCTAATGTAAAATGGGTTTTTTTTCTGTCCACAAATAGCACTGGGGGTGGAGAGATTCACGCTGAGTCCTGCAGGTGGGGGATTTACCGGCTGCTGAGCAGGGCCTGGAGCCACATTACTGTTTTCAGGATTATATGTATTTCTGTCAGTAACTCAGATAAACACCCTCAGTTGTGCCAGACAAAACGAGCCATTTTATAAACAAGTTTACACCCCTTTCTGCAACATGATAATGAGCCATTTAAGAGTCTGATGTTTACCATCCCCCGATAAATTGTCATCCCTTAGTGGTTTGCTGTGACTAGTTTACAAACACCATCTGGAAAGATAAGTGAAGTCTCCAAAATTTTCTTCTGCAAAAAAATGGCTCCTACAACACTGCTGTGGGATGCTGGGTCTCCACCACTGTGGCAGTTCTAGAAATCCACTGTATTTTTAGGCTGCTTTGCTGTAAAAGCAGAGGGGGCTCAGTTTTCACAAGGAGGAAACAACACCAATGAGGAAATCAGGAGTCACCCCAAGCCTTTTCCCACTCTGTTATCGAATAGTAGTTGGCTCAGAAGAGTTAGAGAATGAGAAAAAAGAATTAGTTTTTCATTTTTCAGCATTATTCTTTGAATTCCTGGGGTTTTAAAGCGCTCGGCAGAGCAGCCCCTTGGGCTGGGTGGCTCAGGCACCTCTGGCTGCCGTCAGTGACACGTCCCCTGTGCTGCCTCCTGTCACCACCGTGGCTTTTTACCCTCCTCTGGGTGGGGTTTGTTCCTGTGCCTGAAGTGTGGCCCAAGCCAAGTGTGCCAGCAGGAATGTGGGATGCTTCCAACAGCATCCGTCATCCCGAGGCGCCGGATGAATCTGTGCTGCTGCAACCCCCCCTTAACCCCAGCGAAAGGGATGGCCTGAAAGCCTTTGGAAAATAATTCCAGAGTGAGCCCAACAACAGGAGATGCCTTTCCCCAGCCAGAACAGGGGTACTGAGATGCTGCAGCAGGTTCCTGCTCCCCACGTGCCACCACAGTCCCCCAGGGGGGTCCAGACCAGCCAAGGCCACTCGTTGTGTGCTACCACAGGTCACACACCCCTGGTGTGGCTGCCTGGGCCAAATTCAAGAGGTGGAGAGGGACTTTAGACACAGACCTGGAGTGCCAGGGCAAAGGGGAATGGCTTCCCACTGAGAGAGAGTAGGGTTAGATGGGATATTGGGAAGGAATTCCTCCCTGTGAGGGTGGGGAGGCCCTGGCACAGGTTGCCCAGAGAAGCTGTGGCTGCCTCATCCCTGGAAGTGTCCAAGGCCAGGTTGGACAGGGCTTGGAGCAACCTGGGCTAGTGGAAGGTGTCCCTGCCCATGGCAGGGGAGTGAAACGAGATGATCTTTAAGGTCCCTTCCAACCCCAATTATTCCATGACTCTGTGATTTTAAGCACACAGTGAATGAGTTTCCTGCTGAGGGACTGATGCTGCTCTGCTGGTTTCTGCCTGCTGGAGACTGCCTGTCTTGAGCAAACCAAGAGGAGACCTCCTAGCATGCTCCAGCCCCTTTCCTGGCAACAGCCAACCCACTCCATCCTTGTGATGCATCCTGGGACAAGGACACCAGTGAGCCGAGGGCTGTGCCAGCGCTGGGGGATTTACGAGGAGGAGAAGGACACAACGCACAACCCTGAGTGTCACAGCCCATTGCAGCAGCACCTTCCACGGGGTCCCCACCACCACGACTGCTCTGCACCTGCCAAACAAGGTGCAGCTCCCTGGCCCCAGCTCCTTGGAAAGACACAGCCGAGCCCATCCTGCCACGGGCGGATTTGACGGGGAGTCAAATCCTTAATGCTCAACATGCTGAGGGGGCACCAGCCCCCCTGGGACATAAACCACTGTCCCCCCGAAATTATGAGCCCTGCAGAGAAAATCCTGAGCCCTGCAGGTGCCGCCAGCATCATAAGCCACGTGGAAATTAATTACATACGATTCCCTGAGTTTTGCTGTCCTGGAGTTGCCGGGGACTGTGGCACTCGATGCCCGTGTGCCCACAGCCCACCCCAGGGTACCTGCTGTGCTGGGGGCGGGGGTGGCACACACAGCCCGGGAGCTGTGAAGTCCTGGGATACTCTCCCCGGCCACAGATGGAAATAGGAGGTTGCAACACCCTGCAGCAACGCACTAACCCCCTCCTGCCCGGAGCGGGGGATGTCACCACATCCCTCCCTCCCGCCATCCCGCTGTCCCTGCTGACCCCCGGGAGGGGATCGCTGCAAAGGGGACACCGGGGTGGAGGGCGATTTGGGTTTATTTTGGGGGTGGGGGTGGGGGGGTGGCAGAGGTGGAGGCTCGAGCAGGCGGGGAAGGGTTAAAGAGGGGACCCTGCGCTTGCCCACTGCCCACTGCCGGCACTCGGGTGTCATCCCAAGCTCCTGCTCCTCCCTGCCGGCAGCTCTCGTGTCAGGCTTGGAAAAGATCTGAGCTGTGCTGCGAAGGCAGCGAGGGGACAGCGTGGGGGAAGGGAGGATGGCGCGGGGCTGGAATGACCTGCTATCCCCCCGGGGTCCCCCACACTCGGGAAGCACGGGGGGCAGGGATGCAGCACCTCCAAGGGATGCCAGAATTGACACCGGCTCCCACAGGGATCACCGACACAGCACTGGCAGCAGGTCTGGGACCTGCTGCTCCTGTGGGATTTGCAATATCCCTGCAGCATCCCAGGGCTGCCCGTTTTCCCATCGCAGCCTCTGTACCCCAATACCCTGCACCAGACACCCTGAAAATCAGGACCAGCACGGGGCACCTGCAGCTGTCACAGCCCTCTGGGTGCTGACCCCCACACCACCACTCCTGCCCTCCAGCTCCCAAGGGATGCCATTCAAATCCACATGGAGATGGAGAATGAAGACCCAAAGATGAGATATTCCAAGGGCTGTGTGAGTAACCAAGGAAGGAGGCAGCTGGACAGGCACAGGCACAGAGCCTGGGCACCCTTCCCACTATCTCCGCAGCTACAGCTGGGATCTTTGCCCTCACAATTCCCCAAAGCATCCACCACTTTCTCCCCCTTCCTCCCCTGCACAGAAACGACCTCATTAGTCCAACCTGGAAACAGAAACGATGATGGATTTCTCTTCATGACCCGCTGCTGCTCGCTCTCCTACCCCAAATCCAGCAAATCTCCGAATGAAGCTGGAGCTGACCAAAAAGCTCCACAGAGCCCTTCTGTCTTGACCTTCTGCCCACATCAGAAAACAGAACATTCTGTTCAAATATTAGCACTACAGAGTCAAGGCAGGACTTTGTGCTATTTAACCAGTTCCTGTAAATACGCTCTTTTGGCCCCAAAACCATTTTCAATCAGGCATTTTCCTGGCAAGGACTGGAGGAGGCGGTTCCGGCACTCAGGGCATCAACCCACTCAGGATCTCTCCTGTGTGACGGGACTGACTGGGATTTCCTGCTGCTCCAAGGACTTTATGGAGTTGTTGCCTCCCTGAAGTTCAATTCTTTGCCACATTCCCAGGCTGATCCCTGACAGCTCCATCAGCGGCAGTGTGGGCAGGGGAGGAAATGCTTGTGCTTATCTGCAAACTTCACTCTGCAACTGAGCCCCGGCTGTGGGGAGTGAGGGAGCAGTGAGGGATGGGGGTCAGGGGAGCTGATTGCCCCTGGATAAACCCCAGAACGTCACGAGGTGCAACGTCCTGCCCGTGCAGCGAGTGATGGAAGCCGGCACAGCCACAGGCACTTGGGGAATACAGCACCCAAAAACGAGCTGAATCCCACCCTGGCACTGCCTGTTTTTCTGCTTCCCGTGAACCCCACATTGGGCTCATCCCACCTCCCCGGCACCCCAAAGCTTTGGGCTGTGCCTGTGCCCCCGCGGCCCCCGTGTGTGAAAGGCCTCCCACCCCTGTGCCATCCCATCACTGCCATTCCAGCACGGCAGAGGGGTCCCACCTCCTCCCCTTCTCCCCACAGGGGTCCCTCCCTGCTGCCCCACGGGGGACAGTGGCTCTGCAGGGACAGGTGCCTTCCCGAAAGGAGACACTAAGAAGCACCCGCAGACCTTTCCTGCAACCTTGGCTTGGCCAAGCCGAGGTTTATATTTAGACCTCCAGGAGGAGAAGCCAGGAGAAAGGCGACTTGCGACTTTTAAGCCCTGCCTGTAGCTCCCCTGCTCCGGGTGGGAAGGTGGCTCAGAAACCAGTTGCCCGTCACGTCCCTGACCGTCCCCTCTCGTCCCGGCACAGGTCAGTGGCCACTGAGGGTCCCCTGGCTGCTGGCACACTCCTCCCCATGCCCTGCCTGCACCTTTGAGGGGACTTTCTCCCCTCTCACCAGTTGTTTTCCATGCAGGGGGGTCCAGCAGGTGCCTACAGCTCTAAATACCACCCCAGTGACTCTGGGGGGTGTCCTGCTCCCATCCACCTCCGGCACTCGGACTGCACACCCCAGGCATTGCTTACACACTGCAGGCACAGCGAGAATGGCAAACCTGGGGACATCCAAGACCCCATAGACCCTGCCCGGGTGAGCAGGCAGCAGCCCAGGGCCTCACCCAGTACTTACTGTTGGGTGGAGAGAGAGCGAAATCCCAAGGAAGAGACTTTTTGGGGCCAGAATTTCCCTCTCCCTTCGACTCCTGGAGGAGGCTTTGGCTCCGCGAGTGCCTGTTGGCAGAGCAGCTGCCGCTGCTGTCAGATGGTCATGAGTGAAACCTGAGGACATGCGGGGTCCTTCAGGTAGCCTCGGCCCGTCTCAGCTGTGTCGTGTGTCCCCCCCCTCCCCGCGCCGATCCCGGGGCCGGCGGCGCCCGCAGCCCCCGCAGCCGCATCTCCCGCAGCTCGGGGGGTCCTGCCCGAGGGGACCACCCTGCCCTGGCCATGCTCCCGGCCGGGGAAGCGGGGTCCCAGAGGTGGAGGTGGCTCTGGGCTGGCTTCGGCACCACATGGGACGTGGGGGAGCTGGAGGGGAGGTGGAGGCGACCCTGGCCAGCACCTCCCCGCCGGTCTCTCCCAGCAGTGACAGGCAACTGGAAAGAGCAGCGGGACAACTGCGAGGGCGGGGGGTGGGGGACAGTCGGTGCCAACCCCGCTGCCAATGTTGTCTCCAAGCCCGTGGCTCTTTGGGAACGGTATTCCCATTGTGCAGCACCCAGCGCTGACTGTGGCTCCTCCTCACACACGAGGGGTGTCTGGCAGTTTTTTCTCCACCCCCCCACACCCACCCTCTTGCACCAGCACCGCGTTCCTTTGCACACCAGGAGCATCCCATGGCCAGAGCCACACGGGGTCACTGTGCTGTGACACCAACACACCTCACCCTGTGTCCTCACTGCGTGTCCTGCCCATGAGGAACCCCGGGGGATCTGAGCCAGAACCAGGGTGACACAGAAATGGGGGGTTTGCCATGGGGTTGTCTCCCCTCATGCCCTTCCTGATGCTTTTGGGTGCTCCTGACGTGCCCAAGCAGTTCTGGGGGTACACAAGGTGCTTGGTGGGCACCCACGGTGCTTGGTGGGCACCCAGGGTTAGGAGGAGAGCACAGAGGGACACCCAGCTTGCAGGGCTCACCCCTTTTGGGGTGCTCAGGGCTGTGTTGAGGGTGGACCAACCACCCCAGCGCTCAGCCTGGTCAAAAGGGGCTCATCATCTCTCCAATACCACTGTCTCTGTCCCTTCTGCTGTCCCAAAACACTCCATAGGGACTTTCCAATGTTGGTGTGGGCTTTAGTGGAGCTGCAGCACCTCTCCTCCCTAGCCTGGCATCCCTCCCTGGTGATTTCCCAAGGCAATCCCCTTCCCTGCCTCCAGCCCCTCACCCTGGGGCTCTTTGTCATCACCAGCATCCTACACAGTCCATAAAACCAGGGCCAAGACTGCAGACCTGAGCACCCAGGGAGCTGGGAAGTGAAGTTTTAGCTCAAGTCTGCTTCTCAAGATAATTTTCCTTTTCTATTCCCAACCATGTGAATGAGGCAGCACAGGAGCCCGGGTTTGGCTTCTGGGAGAGAGGTGGTGCAGAATTAGCTCTGCACAGGGAATGCCAAGGTGTGCTTCGGGAGGTGTAACTTTGATTTCTTCAACTAAAAACCAACCCCAGGGCTCTTCTTGATGACTTGGAGCCTCAGCCAGGCTCGGAGTGGATAAAGCCAAGGGAAGGAGAGAGTGAAGAGCCGCATGTCAGCTCCCAGGGGATTGCTGCAAGGCAGGGATTGCACCAGGAGCCTGTTGGGAGCCCAGCAGCAAAGCAACAGCCCCTATCCATGGGAAAAGAACACCCCCTGTTCATCCAGGGGTCAGTGGTTTTGGCTGGTGAGGAGAGAAGGGACAGGGAACATCCTCCTGCTGTGGCTGTGGGGACTTTCCACTTGCTCCGTTGGTTGCAGCAGGAAATTCAGAGGAAGTTTGGGGGGTTCCAGCAGCTGCAGCTGCCCCAAGCCCAGCCTTGTCACCACTGGGAAGCCTGTGATAGCTGCACATCTGTTTTTACTTTGCCTAGAGCCCAGAGAAATTCAGGCTGGAATGAGGCACATGAGTGTGGAAACTCTGGGATGTGGCTCCTGCCCTTCTGGGGGCACCACAGGGTGCTCAGCCCAGAACTGAGGGAGCACAAGGGCACTGCCCCTGTCCCCCTGCACAGGAATGGGAACGTGGGGTACCCAGAGGTACTCACAACATGAATTTGGGTGGGAAAAATGTGTTCTTGGTGTGACAGGGTGGGACAAGGGCAATGCTTGGTCCAGCCTGAGGGACCCTGAAGTGTTTGAGGTACCTGGGCTTGTGATCCTGGATGCATCATGGAATCCCAGAATCCCAGAATGAGTTGAGTTGGAAGGGACCTTAAAGACCATCTCATTCCACTCCCCTGCCATGGCCAGGGACACCTTCCACTAGCCCAGGTTGCTCCAAGCCCCGTCCAACCTGGCCTTGGACACTTCCAGGGATCCAGGGGCAGCCACAGCTTCTCTGGGCAACCTGTGCCAGGGCCTCCCCACCCTCACAGGGAAGGATTTCTTCATGATATCCCATCTCACCCTGCCCTCTGGCAGTAGGAAGCCATTCCCCCTTGTCCTGTCATTCCAGGCCCTGTCCAAAGTCCCTCCCCAGCTCTCCTTCACTGCCAGAACCGTGGGACTGGCAGCATCCCTGGGGCTCTGTGGGATCAGTCTCTGCTGGTCTCTGTGCAGGCAGGAGCTGGGCAGAGTTGGAGCTGCCTGCACAGGGAAGGGAGGAAACGAGCTGCCCCAGCGAGCCGGGGCACGGGGAGGGTGAATTCCCCAAGCTGCAGAACCGGGAACATCCCGGAGCTGGGATGAAAGAGGGGATGCAAGCACAGGGCACCCTCTGCACCCAGCCAGGGTGGCCTGGCAGTCCCGGGAGGAGCAGGGGGTGCAGGCAGGGAACGAAGCATCAGGCAGAGGCACAGCGCTCCCAGCCCTCAGCCCTGTTCCCATCCCTGACGCTGATTAACCTCTCCTGGCCAGGGCTGTCGGGAGCGATCCTGGGGGGTCCCAGCTCTTTCCAAAGCCTTGGGATGCACATTCCCCCAAAGCAGTGTGCTGTCTTACCTTAATCCCTGGGTTCTTCCAGTAGGCTGGAGCCAGTGGGCGTTGGCACCCCCGGGATGGGCCGGGTCCCCCCGCCGGCTGTGCCCGTGCTCCGTGCGGGGACACCCTGATCCGGTGTCGGTGCCTGTGCAGGGGCCGCAGTGCCACCCTCCGGCTCCAGGAAAAACACCCCCCTCCCCGGACACCCCTCCAGCCCTGAGGGGGACAGAAAGCACCTTCGGGACAGGCTGGGGGATGGGGATGCCAGGCTGTGACACCCCCGGCCGTGCTGCAGAAGGGACAGGGAAAACCTGCTCCTGTTCTGCCCGGGCTCAGTCTGCCCAAATACAGATTCAGAATGGTTTAGGTTGGACAAGACCCCTGAGATCATTGGGATCTTTAGGAAGAAATCTTCTCTGTGAGGGTGCTGAGGGCCTGGCACAGGTTGCCCAGAGAAGCTGTGGCTGCCCCTGGATCCCTGGAAGTGTCCAAGGCCAGGTTGGGTGGGCTTGGAGCAACCTGGGTTGGTGGAAGGTGTCCCTGCCCATGGCAGGGGGTGGAATGAGATGGGCCCTTTAAGGTCCCTTCCAACCCAACCCTTTCCATAATTCTCTGATTCTATGATCTTATGTGGCTGCAGGGCAAGGTCCACACCAGTGACAGACCAAATGCTTTGGAAAACCTTTCCTGAAGGCCAAGCCTGATGTCCAATCCCCACGGAGGTGGCACATCCCTGATGTCCAATCCCCACAGAGGTGGCACATCCCTGGTGTCCAATCCCCACGGAGGTGGCACATCCCTGCCAAACTCACCATGGGCTCCTGTCCCGCTCCAGGGAGACCAGGGGGGGTCAAAGCCCAGCAAACCCCAGCGGGTCATTTGGAGTTTCAGGGTTATCACCCAGAAAACCCATTTGCAGCTGTAAATAGGTGCAAACCCAGTGTTCTTCAAAGCTTTATGGCAACTGGGACACTCCCACTGAGCAGCCCCAGCCCTGGCACAATCCACTGCTGCTGCTGCCTCGTCCCTGCTGAAACATCGTCTTCCTAATGATGGTCAGGGATGTCTATTCACTTGTGGCCCCTTCCTGGCTGCAGACAGGCATTCATTTGACAGCTGCTGTGCTCCTCTGGAGGTTTCCTGGCTGGTGATGCAGAGCATGCTGCTGGCTCAGGGGGGTTATTTAGTGGAACATCTTCCATCTCACCTCAAATCAGGTCTGGGGCTCTGCTTCCCTCTCAAGGCCTCTTTGAGAGACCAAACAGGATCTCTGGAGATCCTGCAGTCTGGAAAGGGGCCAGCAAGTGGATTTTATTTAAGGAAGGACATGTGGCAACATGGAGAAATGACAACCTAGGCAGTGTGAGAAGCTCTGCTGAGATCGGGTGGCTCGGGAGCTTGGTGTGGCTGGGAGAGGCCAGGAGGTTTGGGAAAGGGCATTTGAGGCCTCTCTTGCTCCAGGAAACAAAGTTTGCCAAGGCAGGAGCTCAGTCTGGGAGGATGAAGGATGTTCATGGTGGGGAACAGGGCCAGGCCAAGGTGTGGTGGTGGCATCTCTGACCCAGAGGGGCCAGGGCACCCCAGGACCTCTGGGACAGCTCATGATGCACCACCTTGTGCTCTTCCTCATCTTCCTCCTCCATCCCCTCTCCATGGCCATGCCCAAAGCCTGGCTGTTTCAGCAGGCAGGGACAAGGCAGATATTCCCATCCCATGAGGGGTTACCAGGCATTGCATTATGGGCAGGATTTCCACCCTCCAGCACTCCCGGTACCAAGGCTGGGTTTGGAGAGCAAATCAACCCTCTGAAAAGCAGTGCTGGACCTCAGAACAAATTTTATTGGCACAAAACTTGCTATCCCTGGAAAATGAGTCCCCAGGGAAGCCAGTGAGTCCTGCTGATTGCAAACTGTCCCATTCCTCAGTGCAAAGGCCCAGGGAGTGGTGGAATATATCCCAAAGTTGAATCAACGGGCATGGGAGAAAGGGGAACATTCTGGAAATCAGGGAGGAACTGAGTCATGAGGCCACTGGGGGACTCTTGTAGGGGGTTTTGTCTCTCTCTGTATTTGCTTCTCCCACCCTCAGAGAGGCTCCTGGCTGTGTTTAGGTATCTTCCCATAAGGGAAATGGTTTTGTACACCAAGGAAGACAGGGAACAGCCATCAAAAAATGCCTTCAGTGTCAGGACCACTTTTTTTTTTCATTCCAGTGCAAATAAAAAACACCAACTGCCCTCTGTGAAATGATAATTGTGTTTCCTGCCTGGTCTTGGGGCAGAAGAGCAGAGAAGTTCTCTTTTCTGTGCCTAAAATTCTGACCAAACCCCAAAGAGAGCTTTGAGTGGGTGAGGCACTGTCACACGGAGCCATAAAGTGCCACCAGCACCCGAGCAGGCAGAGCCTTTCCTACAGCCATTCACACCACCCTCTGAGGATACCACCCCCAGAACATCCAAAATCTTTTTGGTTTTGGTCTTTCTGGGACTGTAGTCATGGAGCTGCACCACCACCACCACCACCCCCGAGGGGGTGTTTCCCCCCAGCCGCCGTCCTTGTCACGCTGTGAAGTCCTGGGTCACCAGGTTGAAGACGTTGCTCTCCATGGACAACTGCCACTTGCCCCAGTTCCTCTTGATCTCAGCCTGGACCTGAACCAACAGCATGGGTGGTGCTGGCACCCAGGGACAGCCACCAGCACCCAGCGGAGGGGCAGGAGCTGCTCCAAGGGCTCTACAGGATTTGGGGTGCAGGAGGGTGGGGACCCCCATCATGCCCATGTGTGCACACAGGCCTGGCTTTGGTGCACCCTCAGGGGTGTCTGTGCACCCTCGAGGGTCTCTGTGCACCCTCTGTGTGCCCAGACAGCTGTGGAGCCCAGGGATGGGTGCTGGGGGACACACTCACCTCCCCGTTCAGGAAACAGTACAGCAGAGCCACCAGGAACCCCTGGCAAGGACAGGAAGAGCAAGTTTCACCCGAGGAAAGGGGTTGAACCCCTCTGTGCTCATCTGCTGCCTGCACTTCCATCCTCCCACGGCTCTCACCCCATCCCTCGGGCAGCAGGGGATCGGTGCAAATTGTTCACCAGGACTCAACCCCGGTGTTTGAGGGGTGCCCGGGGCACAGCCCTCTCTCAAAACAGTGTGAAGCCCCAGCAGCACATCCCAGGGGCTCCCAGGGCATGATCTTGGGATGGGATGGGTACAGGGGGACTTTGCCTCCCCATCTCCCCCAGCCTGCACCTGGTAGGAGCCGAGGACCAGCTCGAAGTACAGGCGGGCATCGACGCCGACGTGCTCGGGGAAGAGAGCGAACACCACGTAGTGCACCCCGAAGAGAGGGATGAGCAGCAGCGTGGACTTGGTCAGCCTCCTGCAGAGAGTGGTGGCATGAGGGGCAGCCTGGGTGGTCCTCCTGCCCCGTGAGACCTTCCCAAGAGCTTGGTTTTAACCCCAAGCAGGTTCTCTGTGAAAGGCAGGTCTTGGAGCCTCCCAGATGTTCCTCCTCTGTGCTCCTCCAGGGAGGGGTCCCTGCTGCCCTGGGACCCCCAGAAACCAGGGTGAGGGGAGCCCCCCTTTGTAGCCCTTACATGTACTGCTGCTTGTAGTTTCTGCTGATGTCTGGGGACCGGATCTTCTGTGCCAACATCCTGGTGACATTGAGGAAGATGAGGAAGTTCACCTGCCATGGGAAGCCACGTCTCAGGCTCTGCACAGCCCCCTGCTCGCTTCCCCCTCTCCATAGGGGACCCCCAGCTCTGGGGCTGGGATTCTCAGAGGACACACTCACAAATATGGCCAGGAGGATGGGAGCCTTGATCACCCACCAGTACAGGCTGGTGTAATCATCCCAGCACCTACGGGAGAGGAGAAGTGGCTCTGCCACCCACTTGGACCCTTGTAGCCCAGGTGTCACCCTGCCACCCCTCTGACCAGCCCCATGCCCCCTTTGCACAGCACTTCCTGCTACAGGATCCACTAGAAAACAGGAACAGCATTAAAATAAAGCCCTGGCCCAGTTCTCCCCTCCTGAGCCTCCCATGCAAGAGGTTCATCCCCCAGGACTTGGATGGGGGACATGTGGCTGGAGAAGGAGGAGGAGTGTCTGCTCCTACCCGTGGTTGTCATACTGCAGCCTGGTGACCACCCACACAGCGACTGTCACCATGGGGACACCTGCAAGGACAGGACAGGCAGGGATGTGGAGTCTCCCCAGTGCCCTGTACCACCCCTCCCTCCCTTGTCCCCAAACCCACGTGTCTAGGTCAGGTCTGCACCCCTGGATGTGGCAGGAAGGTGACAACCCTTCCACCTTCTCCAGGTTTGAATGGAGATGGTGCCCACTGATGGTGATACTTCTGTCTGTGTGTCACCTCCTGGCCACCCTCCTGCTCCCACCTGTGCTCTTACATCCAACCTGGGATCAGTATTTCCAACTCCAGGTGGATGTGGGAAGAAGGGAGGACCTGTCCTGGGTCAGGTCATGCCTCCCAGCCTGCTCCAGGAGGTGCCCCAGCAAGAACAAGGCCATGCAGAGAGATTTGGGGGCAAGGGGGGTGTGCTGAGAGCAGCCATGGCCAGGGGGGTCAGAGCAGGCAGCCCCTGGAGGTGGTTCCTGCCCCTGGAGGTGGTTCCTGTCCCCGGCCCGTCAGTGGGGCCCTGCCCAGGGGTCAATGGCCCCACACTCACCCCAGCCAATGAGGATGTACCACCAGATGTACCTCCTGTCGGAGGTGAAGGTGAGCAGCAGCAGGGTCTGCAGGTACAGGCCCTCCACCAGCAGCCAGTAGAAGTTGGCCAGGACCGAGTACTGGAAGAAGGCGATGGCTGCTTTGCAGTTCACCTGCCAGGATGAGGAGGGGGGGAGGCTCAGAGTGCTGGATGGCACCAGACCCTGTCCTAGGGGGCACTGAGGATGGTCATCCTCCCTGTCCATCCCCTCAAGGACACCTGTGATGGCCTTTCAGTGCAGCTCCAGGGATTCTGCACCAATCCCACCCGTCACCCACAGCAGGTTCTGCTCTGCCTGTGCAACATGGGCAGGTGAGCACGGGCTGCTTTTGGAGGACCTTTAGAAACCCATGGCTCTGGTTGTGTCCGTGGTGTCCACAGGGTGGTACCTGCACGCAGGGGGTTCTGTTTTGATTGAGAACCCCAAATCTGCACATCCAGCAGTGCCAGGTGTGTTTGCATGTACCTGGTGCTGCTGAGGTTGTGCTGAGCTTCAGCCCTGCTGGGACATTGTCTGAGACCAGGGAGAGCTTTGAGAGCAGACCATGATCTCTGCACATGAGGCCAACGCAGAAATGTTGTTGTGAACCTCCTGAAGTCCTCCCAAGGCAGACTGTCCTCCCCAGGCTCAAAGCCTCTCTCTCTCTCCTCTTTCCAGTGCTAATCCATTCCAAACCCACTCAGACTCTTCCAGATGACCTCATGTTGCCCTCCCTGCACCTTGCCCAGGCTGGGACTCAGTGTCTTACTGTTGACATCGTGCAGTGGTCGATGGACTCGTCTGAGAAGAGGATGGTGTCCTTGATGAACACAGCAGTCCCCCGCAGCACAAAGGAAGTGAAGAAGTGGATGTGGATGGAGTTCCTGGTGCAGTGCAGCTTCCTATGGGAGGAAGAGATGTTCTGCGCCCAGGGAGGAGCAGAGACAGCCAAGGAGCAGAGGAACTTGTCCTCTAATATCCCCTTCCCTGGCTGGAGCCCAGCCCAGGGACCATGTGTTTGTGATGGTCAAGCACAGAGCCCTGGAGAAGGTTTTCCTGCTCTGAAATCAGGAAGAACAGTGTTGTGCTGTGCTTGAAGCTGCTGCCCAGGGACAAGGTGCACCGGGGAACATCCTCAACCTCCTCCAGAGAGCACAAATCTGCAGCACAGCGAGGTCTGCAAAAGCAAAGCTTGAAAGGGCAACCCGAGGGTTTCAAGTCTGTGTGTCAGCAGGGAAGGACAATGCTGCTGTTCCTCTCATGCTGCCCTGGTTGTCCATGTTGGCAGGGATGGAGTTTGGCTGCTCAGGGGGGGCAGAGGCTGAGGGCAGCATCCCCTGCTGAGGATTTACCCTGTGTTGCTCCAGCTGCAGCCCAGGAGCAGCCAGGACTGAGCCCTACCTGAAGCAGGAGAAGATGCTGATGGCCAAGAACAGGGCTGCCAGGGATGTGGAATAGCCACAGGTGTAAAGCACCTTCATGGTGACAAAATAGCCTTTCTGGAAAGGAAAGCACCAGTGGAGTGAGGCAGCATGGACTGGGAGGTGCTGGTCTGCGATGGCAGGGAGGTGACAGGGTGATGACTCAGCCCAGGTTCCTCCAGGCATCCCAGCAACAAGGATGAGCCCAAATGAGATAACCCTGGGAGGATCTTCATGTTTCTTTGCCCAACAGTGTGGGTCAGTGTGGGGAGGGCGATGTGGGCAGGGTGATGTGGGCAGGGTGATGCTGCAGTGGGTGCCTCACAGCCCCCGGGGGACCCCCTTGCCTTGGCCTCGGTGTCATTGTTGCTGCCAAGGGCCTCCAGCTCACAGGCGCTGTGGTAGGGAGGGCTGGGGGAGCTCCATCCCAGCTTCGTGCAGTTCCTTTGGATCAGCACTGCAGCAAAAAGAAGGGACCTCATGAGAGCCACAGGTATCACCTCTGCATCAGCACCCCCAAAATGTCCTGCCTGGGACAGCAGCAGCAGCCCAGCAGGGACAGCAGTGTGGTACCAGAGTGGCCTGGCTGCCCCATCCCTCCCAGAGCACATCACTGCCCTCCTGGAGGGCAACTCAGGGTAGGGTGTGAAAGCAGGCATGAATCCCCACAGAGGGAGGGAGTTTAGGCTAAAAAAGTGCTTATTCATCCTGTGAGAGCTTCATCAAGCCTCTCCTGAGCTGTTCCAGCCCTAAGCATGCATTTACCAACTCTCCATTGCCTATCCAGTTATGCCCAGTGCTCAGATGCTGGGGGGACTGACTGGGTGCTCTCCTTCACACCCCACTGTCTCCAAGGGGGATGGAGGCAGCAGCTCCCCTGGCAGCAATTCCCACCCTGGGAGAACACCTGGCCTTGAAATCATCACAATCCCACACAGCATTTTTCATCCATGTGGCTTGGAGTGATCCCGAGCAGGGCAGGAGCGTTTGGCTGCTGTGTGGGAAAGGAGGGCACCGAGCAGCACAGGGACTGTCCTGCTGTCACCCAGCTGGAGGATGAGGTCCCCAAGTGCTCTACACACAGGGCACTGAGTGATTAAAGGATCTGGGGACTTCCCTGGCGTGGCAACAACCTGAGTTTCTGCTTTTGCCCGTCCCCTGCTTGGACTGCAGTATATACCAAGGACACATTTTGGAGAGGCAGGAGCTGTGAGATGGCAGGGGAAGGGCTGGGGTGTCACAAAAGCCCCTGGCAGGGTGGGTGGGTGGGTGCAGCTCAGCCCTCGATCCCGTGGGATGAGCGGTCCGGGTGGGATTCACCGCACCTTTGGACTTCTTGAAGACGTGGAGGATGTCGGGGCAGGCGACGGCTCGGGACTGGCCGACGGGCACGGCCGACCAGCAGCTCAGCCCGTCCCACTCGGTCCGGCAGCCTGGGGAGGGATGGGACGGTCAGTGCTGGAGAGAAGGGACGTGCCGGGGGGACACACGGAGCCCCCACAGCACAGGGGACACACGGAGCCCCCCCGGCCCCCGGCACAGCCCAGGGGACACACGGAGCCCACAGCACAGCCCAGGGGACACATGGAGCCCTCGGCACAGCCCAGGGGACACAGGGAGCCGCCCAGCACAGCTCAGGGGACACACGCAGCCCCCGGCACAGCCCAGGGGACACACGGAGCCCCCCCAGCCCCCGGTACAGCCCAGGGGACACACGCAGCCCCTGGCACAGCCCAGGGGACACACGCAGCCCCCGGCACAGCCCGCACCAGACACAGCCCCGCGGGTGTAAGGTGAGAGCGGAGCCGTCACCCGATCTCCGGGCCACGCCGTTCCCCCTCAGGAATCAGGAGCATCCTGGCTCCAGTCCTGGGAACAAACCCCCCCTCCCCAGCGCTGAGATCTCCTTTTAGCCCCGCGGAGAGAGGGGACCCGGTATTTCCTGGGGCTCCATCCGACCGGAGTTCCTGCGGGGAGATCCTGGGGATGAGGGTGTGGGATGGGCTGGGAACTGCCTGTGGGTTCTAAAATAATGCAGGTTTATGCTGTATTTCTGCACCCAGCAGCCATGGAGGCTCAGCTCGGGATGTCTTTCCAGACGAGAAGAGAAAGCCCTGCAAGACTTGCTAACAGTGATCAGCTTAAACATGCTTTGCTTCTGTCTCCAGCACTAAATTCCTCTTCAAACAACTCCCGAATTGCCTTGGAAATAAGCACGGCCCAGCAGACTCAGGGCCTTGAAGAATTAGTGCTGCAGCACCCCAGGATGAGACACAGACATCACATTCCAGGACAGCTCTCCTCCTTGTACATCTACATTATTAACCTTGCAAATATACATTACTAACCTGGAGCCACGTCTATTCCCAGCCAAGGAGTGTGGATTCAGACAAGTCTAATTAGTTTGTTCTGATTTCAGCAGAGCAGGCTGGGGGTACCTGCCCAGTCCAGGAGGGGTTTGCAGGGCTGTCACTGCTGTGTCAAGGTATGGCTTCATTTTTGCTCTGCAGGATCAGTGAACTGAGCAGGGCCACTGGGACTGTCACTGAGAGCTTCAGCTCTGGGGGTCACTGAATTATGGAATGGTTTGGGCTGGAAGGAGCCTTAAAAACCAGCCAGTGCCACCCCCTGCCATGGGCAGGGACACCTTCCACTAGCCCAGGTTCCTCCAAGCCCCGTCCAACCTGGCCTTGGACACTTCCAGGGATCCAGGGGCAGCCACAGCTGCTCTGGGCAACCTGTGCCAGGGTCTCCCCACCCTCACAGGGATAATTCCTTCCCAATATCCCATCTAACCCTGCCCTCTGGCAGTGGGAAGCCATTCCCTGTGTCCTGTCCCTCCATCCCTTGTCCCAAGTCCCTCCCCAGCTCTCCTGGAGCCCCTTTAGGCCCTGCAAGGGGCTCTCAGGTCTCCCTGGAGCCTTCTCTTCTCCAGGTGAACCCCCCCAGCTCTCCCAGCCTGGCTCCAGAGCAGAGGGGCTCCAGCCCTTGGAGCATCTTCCTGGCCCCCTCTGGAACTTACAGCACCTACAGTGCAGAGGAGGCCATGGAAGTGATCCAAGAAATGGAAGAGCCCTGCTATGGGGAAAGGCTGGGAGAGCTGGGGGTGTTCAGCCTGGAGAAGAGAAGGCTCTGGGGAGACCTTGGAGCACCTCCCACCACGTCCAGGAGATTTGAGCCTTTCCTGGCATCCTCACTTTGCATCACACTGTCTACAGGACCCTCCCCACTGGCACAAGCAAGGGGGAAGGGATAAATCCAGCTCAGGTGGGCAGCAGAGGTGGCACTCAACCAGGAAACACGGGATTAAATCCTGATTTTAATTATGCATTTGTGCTCCTTGGTTATTTTCCTACAGTGAGATTCCTTCCCCCAGGCTGGCACAAAATGGGCTGCAAAATGGACCTTTTCCAATCAACTTGGCTTTTCTCTGCTAAGCTGGATGATAGACTGCATCTCTGCAGTTACTTAAGCAATTATGCACCTTTACATGTATTTATTGAGAAGCTTAATTTTTACATTGGTTTTAGATGAAACCCGTTGAGTGACGCATTTCTTATTCTCCAGGTGATAATTTTTGCCCAGAAAATTGGGTTTGCTGCTATTGGACAGAAACTGAAATGCAATTTTAAAAAACAGGCAAAAAGGCAGCTCTTCAAAACTGTTTTTCAATCAGTTAATTCGTTTAAAAGTCCCAGCTACGTAAAAATTAAGTTGCTTAGAACACGTTTTGCATTAAAACTAACTGAATTAGGAAGGCAAGAAGATGTGAAGTGGTGACAGGCACGATGTGACACTGGTGCTGGTGGCCTGGCATCAGTGCAGAGAAGGTGGATGGGACAGGAGGCTCTGCCAGGGGCACAGACCACTCTGGAAGAGCCACATGCCCTAAATTCTCCCTGTGAGGGTGAGGAGGCCCTGGCACAGGGTGCACAGAGAAGCTGTGGCTGCCCCTGGATCCCTGGAAGTGTCCAAGGCCAGGTTGGACGGGGCTTGGAGCAACCTGGGCTGGTGGAAGATGTCCCTGCCCATGGCAGGGGGTGGGACTGGATGTTCTTTAAAATCATTTCCAACCCAAACCATTCCATGATTCTATAAATCTGTCAGGATGGAGTCCCTGCAGTTGTTTGTGTCCCTCAGCCCCCCTGACTGCAGTCTCAGCCTCCTCTCCCTGCAGCAGCATTTTTGGGCTCTCAAGGAATTTTCCTTATCCTTTCCCTGGGTGCTGCATTCTACTTCCCTGAAGATACCTGCTTTTCCAAAGCCATGCTCACTCTGCAACCCTCTACCATGGATCACCCTCCAAAGACCCCTCAGCAAATCCCGAGGGAGATGATCCCGGTGCGTGGTGGGTGCTCACACTCACCTTCCTGCCCAGGGGTTCCCGGAGCTTGGCTCTCACTCCTGATGATCTCCAGACATTCCTCTTCTTGCTTTTGGAAATAGAGGACGACGGAACAGTCGGGATGTGTCCCTTGCACCTTGGGAGGGGGAAAGGGCAGGCAGCAGAATCACGGAATAACAGAATGGTTTGGGTTGGAAAGGACCTCAAAGACCATCCAGTTCCACCCCATTGCCACGGGCAGGGACACTTTCCACTGGATCAGTGGGAAGTTGGGCATTAACAGGCAGGTTCCAGACAAAATTCCCTATTTCTGCAGCAGCTGCCACAGGAGAGCCAAGCTATGGAACTGTGCTCTGGAGCCTGACATTTCCTGCACTTTCTGCTGTTTGCCTTGCAAACACCACAGAGAACCACTGCAATTATTTCTAATTCCCTCTGAGAGTTTGTGATGCCTCAGGGCACAGCTCCACCACAACACCAGATCCATGTGGAGCCGAGTTTATGGATGGAGAGCCCGGCCTCACTGCCCAGCACATTCCAAACCTCAGCAAGGAAACCATGTAATTAGAGATATACGAAAACCACCTCTTTGGGCATGGATAATCCTTCCCCAGAGTTTGCTCATGTCCAGGCTGGTGTGTTTTAATTGGAAACATCAGCAACCGCTGTCAGAGTTCACCCTTCTCCTGTTCTCCAGCTCTTCGGGAGAGGCTGGAAAACAGGCACAGTTTCCTTAAAGCTGGTTTGCTAAAAGAAGTGAAGAAACATCAAGGAGTATGTCCTGACCCTACAGATCCCAAAAGTGCAAGGGATGTAATGGCTCTTTGTCCAGGGATTGGATTGCCTGGGAATCTCTGCTTTTGGGACTTGCCTCCTTTGATTCCAGCTGGAGAGCTGGGAGACTGAGGCTGAACTGAGAGCAGGCCATGAAGTTTGCACATCCATTCCCAAGTATCTGTGCCCATTCTCATACATCCGTGCCCATTCCCATGCATCCATGCCCATTTCTAAGCACTGGTGCCCTTCCCTTCCCTTCCCTTCCCTTCCCTTCCCTTCCCTTCCCTTCCCTTTCCCTCCCCTCTCTTCCCTTCCCTACTCCTCCCCTCCCTAACCTAACCTAACCTAACCTAACCTAACCTTCCTCCTTTACTCTTTTTTTCCTGTTTAATTTTCTTTTTTTCCCCCTTTCTTTTTCCATTCCCTTTTTCCCTTCTTTTCCCCCTATTTCCCTTTCCTTTCCTTTTCCTTTGCCCCTGGAGCAATCTGACAAGTCTAGAGGGGAGTTATTCACCGTGGATCCCTCCAGCAGCACAACCCCCCCCGTGTCCCCCCAGTTCCATGAGGGTTCGGTGCCAACATCCCCACGGCTCTGCCCCTGGATTGGGAGCACCCACAGATGATCCCTGCCCCCTGCACCCTCCAGCCATCCCAACCTTTGCCCCTGTGGGTGCTCCCCCGGGCCCTCGGGCTTTGGGGCTCCTCGAGGGGTGTAGGACAATGTAGGCAAAGTCCCCCCCGGCCCCACGCGGGGATGGAGGGTCTGTCGCTGAAGCATCACCCCCTGGGGCAGCCCCTGGAGCTGAATCCCGCGGGAGCCGCGTCCTGGCTGGTCCCCGAGCGCTGTCCCACCATGGGGGGGATCCCAGGATCACCGGGGTGAGCACATCCCCCCTCAAGAGCTGCTGCGAAAGCCCCCGAGTGGGTGGGGGGTGCCGGCAGCTCGCAGGGCGTCACCCCGGGTCGGAGGGACGGGGATGGGATGGAGATGGGATGGGAAGATCCCACCCTGGCCAGGAGGGCAGCGCTCTGTTCTCAGGGCTGCCCGCCCCTGGGGTGGCTGTCCCGGGGGGATCACCCTGCCCACCGCCCACCCTGTGCCCCCGCGGCCCCGCCGTGCCCAGGGACACTCACCTGGAGCACCGGCAGGACGAGCAGCAGGACCAGCAGCCTCGGGGGCGGCTGCCACGGGACTCCCATGGCTGGAACCAGCGGGTGTCCCGGCTCAGAGCCCGAGGGGCCGGGGACAGCCCAGCTCCTCCCGCATGTCCCCGAGGGTGGGGGACCCCGGCACCTCCCGGGGGTGACCCAGCACCTTCCTCCCCCTCTTCGCTGCCCCTTCCCAGCCGTGTCCTGCTCCTGTCTCCCTCCAGGACCCTTTCCTGCAGCAGGTCCTTGGTCACAGCCCGGTGGCCCTGACCCAGTGCCCGTGTCCCCCCGGCTCTGGCTGTCCCCGAGTGCCGATGGGCTCTGTTCCTCTGCGAGCCTGAATGTCACAGCTCCTGCATCTGGAATATGGAGGCTCCACCCTCCACTCCCCCTCCCCACGCAGAGGGTTGGACAGAGGAGCAGCTCGGGAGGGACCCCCAGCCTGGCACTGCCCAGCCTGGGCACTGCTGTGCCCCCAAGCATCCCTTTACCTGCTCCCAGCTGGGCCCAGGGGGATGCACAGCAGGCACATGGACCCCTCTCACCTGCTCCTGGGATGCTGCAGGGCTGGAAAACTGCTGGCTAAAGGCTGTGGGAAGTGGGGGTGCAGCCGGGATGGGGTGCAGGGGACACCCCGAGGGTCACGCTGCACCCTGGGCAGCTCCACACCTGGGACTGGAGGAGGGTGGGGACCCCAGAGGAGATGTTGTGACCTGGGGTTGTGCACACACGTGTGCAAACACATGCCCTGACACACGTGTGCCTGCCTGGACACATCTGTGCCCGTGGCCTGGGGGCAGTGGGGCTCCTTCAAGCCCTCCCCCAGGGTGGCAGGAGGCTCTGCTGGCCCCAGTGACAGGCAGGGCTGCCCATCCCTGCCCCCTTCACCACCCTGCCTGCTCCCTCAGCTCCTGCCTCTCCTCCCTGGAGCACCCCCAAATCCCTCCCCAAAACACCCTCCCTGCCCAGAAAGGCCCAGAAAGGCCCAGGGTGGGCACTGGGTGTCTGGCAGCCGCCCACACCTCTGTAAAATAACCTTAACTCTGCCCCAATGGAGACTTTTGGTCTTGGCTGAGCTTGTGAGTTTGGTGGTTTGGTGGTTTGGGTGCTGGAACCTCAGTGCCAAACCAGAGCAGAGCAGGGGGGTGCTGGGGGATCCCAGGAACAGGAACAGCCTGGCATGGACACACCCCTCCCTGAGCACAAAACACCCAGTGCTGCTTCCCTGCATCCCTCGGGGCCAAATATGGACCCCCAACCATTACCTGGGCTCTCCTCCTTATATAAAAAACCCACAAAAATCTATATAAAATATATAAATATATATAATATATATATTGCAAATATGACAAATTTGTAATTCTCCCTGCTAGAAAGCCCCGGCCCCTCCAGCAAGGGGAATTTTGACTCAAACATCACCATTTTAATGATTCTACTGACAAAGCAGAGAGGGCAGGAGAGGTGAAGGAAGGAGGAGGAAACTCAGGAGTGCAGGGAAGACACTGTGATAATCTCTTGGGATTAAAGAACCAGCCTTGCACCCCTAGACCACCCAAAATCCTCCTCACTGACACGACTCGGGTGTGGGTGACGGTAAAAGAAGGGACTGAAAATGCCCCTTCGGCCTCAGTGCTGAAGGGCAGAGGGGGGGGGGCTTCACTGCACTTTGTACTGGGGTGGGAGGAGGGAGAACCGCTTCTGCTGCTAATTTTAGTAATGCAACATCATTACCATTCCTTAACGAGGCAGCAGCTCCCAATAACTGCTCCTTCCATCGGGAGACACGAAGCCAATGAACGGACGCTGCTGTTGCTCTGCCATTCAAAGACCTCAACAGGGTTTGATATGTAAATTAAATAACCCTAAAAAAATGCAGATAAAAGAATTGGGCCCTTAACATTTCAAAGGCCTCGTTTGCCATCATTAGGAGTGGCCCACTCTGCTCTCAGCCCGCAGTTAGGTTGGCACAAAAGGCTGCCGGGGCCGGGCCAGGCTCATTAACATCTAATGGTTCCGCTGAAATGTAAACACCCAAACGTAACCATTTACTTTTCCAAAGCACATGAACACGTGGGAGGGGTGCCTAGAACCAAATTAAACAAAACCCCTGCTGCAAATAACCCTGTGCCCCAGTTGGCATCGCCCCACGGGAGTGATGGGGGATGGGGTCTGGTTTGGGGGTGGCCCAATGTGTCCCCACAAGGTCACTTAATTTGGTGCCACCTGATGGCAAATGGACTGGAGGGGTTGTCCCCGGGTTCGGAGGTGGCAGGTCTGGTCCCTGTGGTGGGAAAGGCCAGGGGAGGTTGGCAAAACCTCTCCGTGGGATGTGCATTGCTGTCCCCTATCCCCAGGAAGCACTTGTCCAGTGGAGAGCCGTGGGGATCCCTCAGGTGATGCCCAACCACCCACACCTTCCTGAGCTGCTCCTGCCCTTCCTCCAGAGAGGAAGAGCTGGGACAGACAGTGATGGTTTGACCTCCTTCCTGGTGTGGGGTGAGCTGCCCAGCCCTGATGTTTTAGGGCCATTGTTCCCTTTTGCAGCAGCAAGTGGAAAATAAACGAGGATGAACTCACTTGATTGCAAACCCTGGCCAGCCCAGGACCCTCCAGCCCCCTCTGGGATCCCCAACTGGACCAGCACACGGTGGTCCCATATGGGGTGGTCGTATCCACCCATATGACGGTGATGGGGATGGTGGTGAGTGGCCGGAGGGGACGGGATGGGAGGATTTGCCTCAGGCACATGGCTTTGGTGTGGCAGCACAGCCATGGAGGGCCGTGGGTGGCACACAGCAGCAACTGTGTCCCTGCCAAATCCCCAGGGAATCTCCCCAGAGGTTGCCCTTCAGCCACGGGAGCTCCCATTAATCCTCCTCCCGTGCTGGGATCGGTGCTGGTGCGTGTCAGGAATTAGGGATGACTCAGCCGTTTCCAAAGCAAAGGAAGTCACTGACAGGAATCTTTTTTTGCAAGTGCCAAATGCTCATTTACCAAGGGTTAGAAATTACTAATCGTGTTGTGTTGCCTCCATCCCAGCTTACAGCAAAGTGGGGTGTCCCCACCCTGCACCAACAACCTCTTCCCTGGTTTTGGGCTCTGTGGAAGGAGAGGGTCTGTGAGGCGTGATTTGGATGAAGAGGAGACCACAGTGACTGGATGATGGGTCTCAAAGCACCAGCAGCATGGGACCTCCTAGAAAAGGAAAGTGGTATTTTTTGTAGTTACCTTTCAAAATGAGAAGTTTAAACTCACTCACAGTCCTGGACCCACAGAGCATCTCCAGAGAGGTGTCCCCAAGTGGCTGTGAGTGACAGTGTGATGGGGGACAGCACGGGGGACAGCAGCTGCCAAACTGCCACTCCACATCCGGGGCTTGTCCTGGTGTGCAATGACAAACTGGTTTTGGACTGGTTTCTGATCCCCCTCTGGAGCCAGCAGGGATTACAGGGGGATGTGTTGCCTCAGCAGTGTTTACTTCATCTTCCACGAGTCTTAGGCAAGGCTGGTGACTCCGGTGTTTCCTCATTTTGGGAATCTCTCTGGCTCCAGTTTGTTTCCAGGGAAGGGAAATGACACAAGGGATGTGCTGTCAGCTCCCTGCCCTCCCCCAGTTATCGAGGGCAGCTCAGGGTGTCATCGCTGCCGGGCTGTATCAGAGCACAGCTCATCCCGGCTCGATGCATCACCATCCTGGTGAGCCCGGGCTGATGACTGGCCCTCATGCCCTGCCTGCCCCTGCTTGGCTAATTTGGCAAAGTTTGTCCATGCTCAGTGTCTCCTGCTTGCACTGCAAGCAGAGATCCGTGCAGAGAGACCATGGAGGGGCTGGATCCCGCTGTCCCTGCTCCAGGTGCCTGGTGCAGCACCCACATGGTGCAGATGTTCATGTCCAAGGGGTTGGGAGAGGGTCCCTGTCCCTCCTGGTCCCCAGGGGCCTGACCCTGTTTCAGGGCCATTGCCTTGGTCCTGAAAGGCAAAATTCCTGGTCCAAAGCAAAGCTTGTGATGGAACTCAAGCTCTGCCTAACCCAGGGCACAGGGCTGAGATCCCAGGTCTGGGTTTGAGGTTTAGGTGAGGGATTCCAGAACGAGGAATCCCAGAGTTACAGGAAGAGAAGGGCTCAAGAGCTTCCAAAGGGAGGGCTGCCAACAAAATCATCTGCTGAGCACCCTCAGGGTGTCTCTTGGCACAAGTCTCATCTCAAGAGTTGGTTTGGCAAGGTGGCTCTTACTGGGGACAGAGGGGTCCATCCCCACCAGAACTGTAAACTCCTCTGATCCCTCCTGGGCCCTGGTTTCCTAGGATGTACATGTGGATGGCTGATGTGCCATCACCAAGCACTCCAAGGTGGGGAATATAAACTGATCCTGGGCTGTCACCTCTCCCCGGTGTAGGTGAGTTGGCTCATGAGGGTCCTCACCCCCCTCCTTGGTGAGAAGAGCTGGTACCTCCAGCTGGAGGATCATTTCTGCCTATAAAAGGTGTCTCTGGGCAGTGTCCTGAGGACAGCACGGCCACAGCTGCCTTTGTCCCCAGCCCTCAGGCCTCACACTTGCATTTCCCTGTGCCCAGACTCTGCTTTCCTGGCCAGTGCCTATCATGGCACTCAGCATCCATCTGGCTGTTGAGCCTCCTGCTCTTCCTTCCTTCTTTTCTTTCTTTTTCTTTCTTTTCTTTCTTTTTCCTTCTTTTTCTTTCTTTTTTCTTTTCTTTTCTTTCTCTCTCTCTTTCTTTTTTCTTTCTTTTGTTTTTCTTTCCTCCTTTCTTCCTCTCTTTCTTCATTTCTTCCTCTCTCTTTCTCTCTTTCTTTCTTCCTTTCTTCTTCTCTCTTTCTTTCTTTCTCTTTTTCTTCATTTCTTCCTCTCTTTCTCTTTATTTTTCTTTCTCTTTTTCTCTCTTTCTTTTTCTCTTTCTTTCTTCCTGTCTTTCTTTCTCTTTTTCTTCATTTCTTCCTCTCTTTCTCTTTCTTTCTCTCTCTTTTTCTCTGTTTCTCTCTCTTTCTTTCTCTAATTTTTTTCTCTCTCTCTCTTTCTCTTTCTCCTTCCTTCCTTCCTCCCTCTCTTCCTTTCTTTCTCTCTTTCCTTCTTTCCTACTTCTCCTTCTCCTTCTCCTTCCCCTTCTCCTTCTCCTTCTCCTTCTCTTCTCCCATACAGGAGGGCAGACCATAACACTTCCAGAGGGGCTCAGGCTGCCATGGGAGGGCTGAGGACATTCCAAGCAGGTCCCCTGGACCCCTCACATCCCCCTCTGGCACAAGGTTTCCTTAGACCCCTCATCCTGATGCTTGAATCCCTCCCCCAGATAAGAGCAGGACTGACAGCCAGGCTCTGCTCATCAGGCTCTGCCAGAAACGAGGAGGAATCAGCACAGTAATTAAATGTGCAAATAATTGGAATTTGGGAGTTAGAACAAAAGGCAGAAAAACAATCCAGAGGGGTTTGGAAAAATTAGGAACACAGAGAAAAACCTAATCAAGCAGAAAATAGCCTGACTGGAGCCAATGGTTGGGGGCTGAGGCCTTTGGAGAGCTCCTCCCCTGGCACTTGGGGGGTCTCGGTACCATTCTGGGGCAGAACAAGAGTTTTTGGAGAGATGTGTCCCTGCTTGCTGAGCAGGGCTGGCTGCAGGCTGAGTTCCCGGGAAAAGTTCCCAGATCTGTGCTCCTGGTGCAGGGCAGATTTCGGATGCAACATCCATGGAAATAATCCCCCAGAGGGGCAGCCACGGAAATGCAGCTGGTGGAGGTGGGGGAGAGATCCCTGAGGCCGGCGGGGTTGGGCTCTTAGAGGGGAGAAAGTGGTTTTTCACTGCAACGGGTTTGCTGGGGATTAAATCTTTCCTGCAGACTCACCATTCCCAGCCACAGCATTTCCCTGGGATGAGCTGGGACATGCAGAGCTCTCTGCAAGCGGGAGATAAATGGAAGTCGTGAGCTGGTTGTGGTCTGCTGGACACAAATCCCCCTGGCAGCATCCTGGGAGGGACTCGTGGCAGGGGAGAGCAGCAGGCTGGAGCCACGCCCTGGTGCCACTGGTTTGTGCTCACGCCAAGCCTTGCTGGGATTTCCATGGGGGGATGTGCTGGTTGGTCATTGCATCCCCGGGGAAGTGGTCCAGAAGGTTGGGAGACAAACCCAGGGCACCTGGAACTGTGCCATGGACATCTCAGGGACCAGACTGAGGCTGAGTGACATCCTGGGCCACTGTGCCTTGGTTGTGGACGGGGGGATGTTTCTGAGGACCCCTGAGGGGACATCCCGTGGCTTGGAAGGATCTTCTCCCTCCACCAACAGGGACAGACAGGCAGGGGTGTCCCCATCAGACAGCAGGCACTGCACATCCTGGAAGAGCCAACCCCACTCTGACACCCAAACCTGCCCCAGCCTCAGCCAGACCCATCTCCCACCATTCCCTGCAGAAACACCTGGCCAGGTTTGCTCTCCCATCCCGGGGCTCCCCCAGGGTCAGAGGACACGGCTCAAGCCCCACGGGGACACGCTGCAGATGCCTCCCAGCCCCTCCGGGTGCTTTTGCCAGCGCTGGAAAGGACCTTTCCTGGGGATACACTGCGGGGAAAACCAGCCCAGGGACATTCCTTGCCCGGCCAAGCCTCCGGGTTTGTTTCTCCCCAGCAGCCGTGGCAACGATCCCGGCTCCTGCTGCGGATCCGCTCCCCCATCGCCCGAGCCATGGAAAGGGGGACAGCGGGAGACCCTCACGGGGCCCAGGGGGACCCTCCAGCAGGGACCTACTTCATCCCACACAGGGTAAGCCCCGGAGAGCAGTTCTGCCTCTGGATTTCTGGGATAGGGGGTGGGAAATGGAATGAGGCGGGAGGAGAGAGGGGCTGGGGTCGGGATTTTGGGGGGGCACTGAGGGCTGGAGGGCAGCAAAGCTGGTCGGTACAAAACGCCTCCCTGCTCCCTTTAGAGCCGGGAAGGCCATCCCTGCTCAGGGACGTGTCCCCAGAGGTGGGGACTCTCCAGGGGTGCAGTTCACCCACGTTTGCAGGGCTGCGCCCCTGGAAAAACGGGGGTCAGAGGAAGCCACCCCCTCCTCCGACGCTCCCACCCACCTCCCCCGGGAAGCAGCTCCCCTCCCTGCTCTCTGCCACCAGCCCCTGTCCCCTCCGCTCCCTGCCAGCAGCCCCTGTCCCCTCCCTGCTCTCTGCCACCAGCCCCTGTCCCCTCTCCTCCCCGGCTGCCCCACTGACAGGGCACTCCATTAAACCCGGAGCAGGCATTCCTGGGGTTTTCCTTCCCCTCCTCTCTCTCAGCCCCGATCCCTGCGATGTCCCCAGGGAGCCGTGCCGGTGTCCCAGCAGCCCGTGATGATCCTCCAGCAGCTTCCAGGGCCCGGGGCTGTCCTGGCCCCCCCCGCGGGACCCCCGCCCGTCCGGGGAGGTGCGTGATGGGAGAGGTCGCAGAGGTCAGCGCTAAACCCGGCTTAACTTCATCCTCTTCTCTTTTTCCAGCCTTTTCCCGACGCAGGGCAGGCAGGGCGGCTGTGCCCACCCTCTGTAGCCTCTCAGGAACAGCCACAACCACCCTTGGACGGCTGCTTGGCCCCATGGGATGGGCTTCTGGGAGGTTTTACCAAACCTGAAGTCTGGGCTGGCTTTGGCCACACCAGGGGTGCTCCCAGGGAATATTTTTGGGGGTTGGGGTTTTGTTTGTTTGTTTGTTTGGGGTTTGGGTTTTTCGTTTGGGTTTTGTTTGGGTTTTGTTGTTTGTTTGTTTTTAATTCACTTGCTTTTTTTGTCCAAAGCCCCATTTCATGGGGGCATGGGTGGCATCACCAGGGTGACAGGGGCTCCATGGCCATGTGAGGTGGGACCAAATGGGGACAAGCTGGGACATGGGGCAGCCCGTGGGATGTGCAGGCAGGATGTGCAACTTTCTGTAGGGATTTCACCCAACCTTGTGCCACCCAGGGCTGGGGGAGCAGAGACAGGGGGGCTTGTGGTCTCAGTACAGGCCATGGACAAAGCTGTGCAGCGTTGTGGGGAGGAGGAAGGTTGAATTGTCTTTAAAAATCCATGGAGGAAAGATGATGCTGAAAATTGGTGTGGAAAGAAAAGAGAGACCCAGCCCAGCCCCTCAGAGCCCTGGGCGTGGGTGGGATCCATTCAGAGCTGCCAGAACTTCATGTCCTTCTCCCCAGTTCAATGCCTGGCTGCTGGCCCACTCCTTCCTCCCAGCTCCAGCTTTGGCCACCTCCCAGGCTGTGCTGGGATGCTTCTTGCTGAAGGGCCACTCACCTCATGGGTGTCCTGGGAGCCCATCCCTGCAGTTCTGAAGCATTTGGGCATCTGGCACATGGGGCACAGGGATGCCCAAATGCTTTTTTTTACCCAGGCTCCAGCTAACAGGGACTCACAGGTCACAGAATCATGGAATTCCAGAATGGTTTAGGTTGGAAGGGACCTTAAAGCTCACCCAGTTCCAACCCCCTGCCATGGGCAAAGACACCTTCCACTAGATCAGGTTGCTCCGAGCCCTGTCCAGACCTCCAGGGATGGGGCAGCCACAGCTTCTCTGGGCAGGTCTCGTGCACAAAGCCAGCAGGAGCTCAGGGGGAGCCCCTCTGGCAGCTTTACAGGTATTTTCCAGGGGAATTTCCCACCTGCATCAAATGGGGATGTTTCATTGGGGATGCAGACCTGGACTGTGTGTGTCCTCTGCAGTCGGGCTGACCTCAGCCAAGGGGAAACTCAGCCAAGGGGACTGGGATGCTGATGTGCACATGCACGGCTGCTTTGGGTCCCAGATCCTGGTATGGAGCCAGGCAGGGGCTGAGGAGGCACCAAATGTCCCCAACCTGCTCTTCTCCCAGACCCAGCTCCCAGGAATGGTGATGGGGGCCCTGGGGATCATCCCCGTGGAACTGCCCCAGCTCCTGCCTCCTCTGGGGGTTTCTGAGCATCCTGTGTGTGACATGGCACAAAGCAGAGCTGACCTTGGGGTGCTCCCATGCCCTGCCACCCCAAGGACACCAGCTCTGCCAGCTGGTGCCCAGGCAGAGGCTTTGCCAAGCCATGGAACGCTGCCAGAGCCGGAGCAGTTCTCCTCCGAGCGGGTGGAAAGTCTGGTGCCTCCAGCACCACTAATCAGCCCTTGCGAGCAGCCTCCAGTGAGCCAGACCAGATGTTTAATCACATTTGGAAAGAAGAAAGGGCTGAAATATGGCTATTTTAAAGCTTCATCCGAGCAAAAGAATTTTTAAATGCCGCATGGGCCTTCCAGCTTGGGGCGGGGGAAGTCTGGCTTCGCTCCCGCTGCTTGGGAACGAGGATGAGCCTTGGTGCCGCCCCATCCCATGGCTGTGCTTCTCCTGCCCTTGCTCTGATCCCTCTCTGACGCAGAACCCTCCACATTCTGGCAGATTTAATCGAGTTGATGATGATTCAAAACTCCCAAATGCACCAGGTGCTGATGAACAGCCTGGCCATGTCGGCACTGACGTCCTTCGGCTTTGGCCCATCCCCAGCCACTGCCCAGGTAGGGGCCAGGGGTGCTGGGTGGGCAAAGGGACCAAGGGAGCCAAGAGGTGGGCAAAGGAGTGGGCAAAGGGACCTTTCCAGGGCTGCTCAGGAGAACAGAATGACCATGTCCCACTCTGGCACAGCACGGGACTCCTCCGGGTGCAGAAGCTGGGTGGTCTCAGCCCAGCTCAGTGCAGGCTCTGCAGCCCCCTGTGGTTTTGGAGCTCTCTGTGCTGGTTTGACCCCCAGCTCTGCCAGCACAGGTCACATCCAGGCTGCTGGGAGGTGGTTTAGCCCAGCTGGGAAGAGCCAGGACCCTCCCTGTGTGCTCAGCAGGCAAGGATGGCTCTGCAAGGGCTGTCATTTTAAAGTTCGCCTCGAACCAAAATCACATTAAACATTTCATCTCCTCGGGGGGAAACAATGGTGCTTTCTGGGCACGGGTGGGAGCTGGGCTCTGGGCAGCTGCTGTGCTGGCTGCCAGCTGGCACCTCTAGGCATCCACCCCCTCCCTGCCCTCCCAGTGCCCTCCAGTGCAGTGCTGGCCCAGACTGGACCCTGCTGTGGCTGGATCAAAAGGGCTCTTCCCAGCAGCGTTTTGAGGTCCCATCTGTGGGGCTGCCACCCCCCGTGTCCCCAGCAGCCGGGTCCCCACGCTGGCTGACCGTGGGGCTTTGTGGGGGGCCGAGCCCACCCAGCTGGACCCCGGGAGCAGCCAAGTGTGGCTCCATGGGAACTGCCTGGCTGGTGCTGTGGGAGCAGGGGCCCAGGGGCACGAGGAGCTGGCACGGCCCTGCCTTTTGTTCCTCCCCACAGGCGCTGGCGATGCCTTTGCAGCCCGAGGAGGAGGAGGAGGAGGAGGCTGTGGTTTTCCACCATCACTACATCCCCTACCCAGGTCCTGTTCCCATCCCGCCGTGGCTGGACCCGGAGCGGGATCGGGGTCCAGGGGCTGTGCGGTTCCTGGGCTCCTTAGCTGAGGATGAGGTGTGAGTAACGAGGGGGGGCCTTATGCCACCTGGTCCCTGGTGGAACAGGACTTCCAGCCCAAGCTGGGACACGAGGGGGAACATCAATGCAACATTCACTTGTCCTTGCTCCCCTCCAGCAGTGTGGTGCCCCCTCCTCCACCCCCCAGTGCCACCGGCACCGTGGGACCCAATGTCCCGCCAGCATCAGGTAAGGACACGTTCTCCCCATGTCCCTCAACGAGGAACATCTTCCCTGGCTTTGATCAGCCAGGCAGCCCCACCGAGGCTGAGCCTTCCCTGCTCCCTGTATCCATCCGATCCAGGGCGGGACATCCCTTGCACATCCTCCAGCTCCTCCCTTTCCCCACAGAGTACTACAGCGTGCTGGAGGAGAGGCTGTGAGCTCCGTGCTTCCCAACGTGGTTTCTCTAGAACATCCCAGCCCGTGATCCCAGAAGATCCTGGATGGGTGCTTCAGGATACCCATCAGTTCGGGGTGGTTTCCTCCCCCCGAGCCGCCTCGAGGCAGGGGGTGTCACGAAGCCTGTCACCCAACCCCAGGTGACATCCTGATCCCAATCTCTGCGTCCACGAGGACTCGGTGGCACGGGCTGTGCTGTGTCCTGGTGGGTGGGGAGAGGGGAGATGTTCCCAGCCCAGATGCTCCCGGTCTTCATTAGTCCCTTCAGATCTCAATGCAGCACATTGCCTGTAATTAATTTGCTTTGTTAAGAAAGCACCCTGCTGTCACTAATTAAGCATCTGTAATTACATGGGCTGATGGCTTTGTGCCTGAATGCAGGGCTCCCTCGGGGCTGGAGGGTGAGGGGGGTGCAGAGCCTCTTGTACCCGGTGGGGGGATAAATCAGTGCCTGGTGTGGGTGCTGGTGTGGCGTGGGGGGGTACTGGGGGTTGGAGGTGGGAAGCAGAGTGGGATGTTCCTGGTGTGACTCTTGGGAATGTTCTGTGTAGGGTTAAAGTTGGACTCGATGATCCTTGTGGATCATATTCCAACTCAGAATATTTTGTGAGTGCAGGGAGAGTTGGATCTGCCCTGCAGCTCACTCCTGGTGGGGGAGCCTGAAAAAGGGAGATCATGGAGTTTCCCAGGGTTCAGTGTCCCTCTGCTCACCAGGAAGCTGGAGGAAGTGGGGAGAGATGCATTTTGGGTGCTGGAAGATGTTCCCTGCCTCTGCTACCTCCCCAACCCCACTTTGGGGTGACAGCCCTGCTTCTGTCACCATCCCCAAGAGAAGAGTTCCTGGCAGGAGACCTCAGGGCTGGTGGTCCTCTGGAGCTCCGAGGATGCAGAAGGGCAGCTGCACCTTAAATCCCCTCCTGGTGCCCCCACTGGGCATGAGGATTGCCCTGCCTCTCCTCTGGGGTGGAAGGGAGACTTTATCCTCGCTGTGCTCTGGGACAGGCAGATCTTCCCCAGCCTGGCTCCTGCTGAAGCTGGACGAGAAGCCCCAAAATGTGGAGCAGGAGGGTCACGTTGGTTTGCAGCATGAAAGCCCATCTCCTCCAGCTGGGAACCCTCTGGCAGGTGGCAGGACTGGCTGGGCAGAGCAGAAGGGGAGGGAGACATCCAAAAGCAAAGCTGAGTTTGGTGGGAGACCAGGGTGGTGCACTGAGATTTCCACATAGACACAAAAAGGGAAGAAGGAGGCGAAGAGTCACCTGGAATGGGGTGGACAGGAAGGATGGGCTCAAGACATGACCCAATCTTAGCTTTAATATGAGAATAATGAGAGGAATGGGAGGGTGAAGCAATGGGAATTGCAACACCCATGATGGACGTAACCCCTGAGCCCTCCCTGGGTCACTGGTCAAACTGGGGCACTCTCCAGTTGCAACCTGGTCTAGTGGAAGGTGTCCCTGTCCATGGCAGGGGGGTGGAATGAGATGACTTTTAAAGTCCCTTCCAACCCAAACCATCCTGTGGTTCTGTGATTTTATGATTCTATGGTTTGGGCCATGGACCCACGGGGCTGGGTGGTGCTGCTGGTGGCAGAGACCAGGCCACAGTTATCTGAGCAGTGACAGGCACTTGATTTCTAAAAGCAAGACTGGAGTTTCCACAGGGCAGCCCAGAGCTGGCCTGAATCCTGTGTGCCCAGTGCGAGGGCAAGAGAGCAGAAGGAGAGGCTAATTACAGCCCTGTGGTGCTAATTGTACCTGTGAACACACCCAATGCAATGCAGACCCTGGCTGCCAACTGGGGCGAGGGCTGGCATCTCCTCCAGCCTGGGGTGGGAGTGGGGGGCGGCAGAGCTGAGCCCTCCAAAGTGTTGCTGGGACATTGGTGGCAGATGGGAGGGAAAGAGCACAGGAGCTCTTCTTCCCAAACTGAGGGAAGAAGAGAGGTGGGAAGCACGGGCACCACGTGCCTGATGTTGTCCCAGCTGGGGAGGTATCTTCCAATAATCTGATACTCTGCAGGGTGAGGTTTGGGGATCAGCCACGGTGCCAGCAGGTAACTGTGACAGGCCTTGCCGGGGTGATGGGCACGGACCAGGACCAGCTCTTGCTGTCCCTACCAGCTGAGACCCCCTTTCCCAGGGTTGGACAGGAGAGATTCCCAGATCATGGACACTTTTGTGGGTGACAGATCTGATCACATCAATTTGGAGTCACTGCAATGGCTTTTGATAGCCCGGGAGGGCACTCACCCAGCGTGACACCGGGGGTGACTCAGGGTCCCGGCGCTGACTCACTCCTCTCTCCACCCTCGGTGGGGTGCCCTGCATCCCATGGGAGCTGGTCCATCCCCAGGCCTGTGCACAGGGTGAGATACACACAGTACCTTCCCCTGGACCAGCCCCAAACACCCACACACTGAGACACCTGAGTCACCTGCCACGTTCCTCGGTGTCCCCGTGCCACTCGCCCTCCTCCCGGGGACGAGGGCTGAGCTCCCCAGCACCCTCTGGCCAGGGGCAGCATGATGGTGGTGGTCCTCCTGCTCCATGGGCTGCTGCTCCTGCCCTTGGCAGGGCTGCTGCTGTACAAGTACAACACCACCTTTCACTACTTCTGCAAGGTGGCCTTTTTCTACTGCTGGCTCGTGGCCATGGCCACTGTCCTGTCCCCCTTCGCGGCTCTTCGGGGACGCTCCGTGGAGAACATGAAGTGAGTATGGCCTTGGGAGTGTGGAGATGGTGTGGAGGTGGCTGGGCTTGGCTGAGGTGGAGGAGCTCCTGTGGTTTGTGGACACACTCTGCTGCCCTGACCAGACCCGGAGCTGTGTCACAGCCGGTGGTTGGGCCCTGGGGCCGTGGCGAGGGCTGTGGTCGTGTCCGTGTGGCAGTGAAGGTGTCTCTGCACCTTGTGGGGTGGTGGAGAGGTGCTGGCCATGCCCAGGGAGGGTTACACCACGATGGAGGTGGCCAGCTGGGTCGGGACTTGAGGTTCCTGGGGCAAGAAGGAGAATTGGCAAAGACTGGAGGTACCATCGTTAGCAGGGTGCAAACACACGTCCAGCGCTGTCTCCCTGGTACTGCAACCCTGTGGCAGCCTCAGGGATGATGCTTTGGCAAAGGCTGGTGAGGCCCTGGCACAGGTTGCCCAGAGAAGCTGTGGCTGCCCCTGGATCCCTGGAAGTGTCCAAGGCCAGGTTGGACGGGGCTTGGAGCAACCTGGGCTAGTGGAAGGTGTCCCTAGCCATGGCAGGGGGTGGCACTGGCTGGTCTTTAAGGCTCCTTCCAGCTCAAACCATTCCATGATTCTGTGTTTTTGGGGTGTCTCGGTGCCATCAGCTGCCAGGAGTGACACAGCCATGCCCTGATGAGTTGTGTCCTCGTGCTGTCACTGTGCTCAGGGTTGGTGGCAGCCGAGATAACATCACTGTGCAACACGAGAGGAAGATCTGGTTGCTTTTAAGGGTGTTGCAATCCCGTTGCTGGATTCCTGGGCATGATAACATACCAGCAGGAGTATAATTATGTCAGAGTGAAAAATACCCGAGCTTGAGGTATTCGCTGAGCTCCAGCGATCACGGATCTGTGCTGATGGATTGTGGCCCTCGGCAGGAGTGTGGTCAAAGGTCTGATGTTATCAGTGTGTTGTGCAGCCTCTCTGCCTGGTCCCTTCTGTGCAGGAATGCTGTGCACACATCATCTTCATCATCATCATCATCATCATCATCAACATCATCATCATCATCATCATCATCAGGCTTGGCTTTGCGAAGGAAGATTTGGGAAGGGCTCTACCCACGTTTTTTACAAGCGCGTTGGTGGCTAAAAAGGCCAATACGAGATAGACACGTCCGATTGCAAAAGGCACAGCAGAAGGACTCCTTAGGTGGTAAATTCTGCAAGGCACGATTCCTTCTGTGTTGTCTTTTCTCCTCGAGAGTGATCCTGCAGCTTTCTCAAAAGCATCAGCATCAGTTATAGATGGTGTGTCTCCAGACCTCCCGATTGGAGGCCAGAGTAGACCAGTTCTGTTGATCAATATGGCCAAGGAATGTGCAGGAATGCTGTGCACACACACACAGACACACACACATATCCCCATCCAGGGCTGCTCCAGCCCCGGTGCCAACGATTCCGGCTCAGGGCAAATCCCCGAGTGACACAGGGGTGACTCACGCTGCCTTATCTTGTCCCACCAACTCGCTGCCTTATCTTGTCCCACCAACTCACTGCCTTATCTTGTCCCACCAACTCCTCCCAGCTAAACTCCCCCGGAGCAGCACGCCCAGCTCCCTCTCCTCCGAATCCCAAAGCCTCAGGCTGGAGCGCATTCCTGTCATTAGTCCTGGCTCTGGGGCACTGCTGCTCTGCAGACACAGGGAACTCTGAGCCTGCAGGGCTGGGTGGTCTTCTGATTCAATGGACCCTCTAAGCATCATGCCTCCCTCTCCCTCTGTGCCTGCCTCTACTCTCTCCTCCCAGACTTCTCCTCGCTACCTGGTGCTGAGCCCTTTCCCTGTTCCCTGTGGGCTCCCTGGGAGCAGTCACTGCCGGGTATGTGGACCCTGGCACAGGCAATCTTTGTGCTGTGGATTGGACAGTGCCCAGCTTTTTACCTCCATTGTGGTGCTGTAATCCCTGTTGCTTCCTCCTCCCTCCATTCCACTCATTATTCTCATACTGAGCATCACCTTTCACTGCCATCCCAATCTTACCCTTCCTGTCCAGCCCTCTCTGGATGTGACATCACTGTGTGATGCCACACAAATGAAACCTCCACCTCTTCCCGACACTGCAGGTCTGGTGAAGCTATTTGTGATTTCCTCTAAGGAATGTATCTGGTCTTGTTTTCCCTTCCCTGCTCTTTCCTACTCCATCTGCATCACAAATCTTGGTCCCTGCAGTGCTGCCCTGGAATCATCCACATCTCTGTGGACCTGTCTGTCTCAAAACTGTCCCTCTGCGCATCCCTCTCCAGTGCTCATCCATCTGCATCTCAGCACCTCTTGGTTGTGGTCCAGCTCCTCTGGCTTTGGGTATGTGCAGTGCTGGGCTCTGGGCTTCCAGCCCACACACAGATCCAGCTGGGCACCTGGGGGTGCCTCCAGGTGAATCTCACCTGGCCAGAGGCAGCTGTCCTCACTGGGATGTGATCATTTCATCCCATCTTCCTCTCCTCTCCCTCCCCCTCCTTCCCCCTCTTCCCCTCTCCCTCCCTCCCTCTCCCTCTCTCTCCCTTCCTCTCCCTCCCTCTCCCTCCTCTCCTCATCTTCTCTTCTCTTTTTGCTTTCCCATCATCTCTGGACACCACAAAGCCTGTTTTTCCTCTCCCACCAGCTTGTGCTGGTCCCTGTCCTTCCTCAGCAACTGCAGGGCAGACTCTGCTCCCGAGACACCGAGGCCTCACCTTGGGGGTGGGTAGAGGGTTAGTTATGAGTTATACAGGCTATAGATTTTGCTGGGAAAAGCAAAGCATCCCTGAGACTGAACACAGATCCACCAGAGCAGCAGGCCAAGCCCAGGCTGGCCCCTCCTGCTCCCTGGGGCTGTGCAGACCTGCTCCCCACACATGTTCTCTCCGCAGGCTCCTGCGCGCCGCGATCCTGCCCCTCAAACGCTTCTGTGGCATCAAGATGCAGGTGAGGGGCACAGAGCACCTGAACATCGAGGAGCCCTATGTGATAGTTTGCAACCACCAAGCTTCCCTTGACCTCCTGGGTACGTGCAAGGGAGGAAAGGGGTGCCTGTCACTGCATGGGCAGCCTTTGGGGTGCTGCAGGGGGGGCCCAGGCTCGCTTTGGGGGGTCCCAGTGAGGTCAGCACCGGGATTTATGCAGGGAAGTGTGGTGGGCTTAGGCCAGAAGAGCTGGTGGGACAGGGGTGTGCTGCAGAGAGAGGGCTGGGACAACAGGAGATGATGCCAGGTCACCACAGCCACAGGGCTGGGTGGTTCTGGAAGCCACTTGGCACGACTTAAAGTCCTTTAAGTCAGGTTTTTAAAAAAATCCAACCTGGTGCTATATTAGGGTGCAAATGACTAAATAATCTGTCTGTGCACTGATCTAATTTGTCCCCTCTGGAGGGTTCCTCTCTGCAGTAATCACCTCTCAGGGATGGGGTGGCTGCTCTGCAAAATACCTTCCTGGTATCCAGCTGCTTTGTCCAAACCTGGGAGTTAATCTTCCAAGCAGTGAATAATTTTCCAAGCTGATTTTTCTGCCTCAGATAATCCGGGGTTGGGAAGGCATTTTAACAGCTCTGCCATCCCTCCTCCAGGCATGGTGGAGGTCATTCCTGAGCGCTGTGTGCCCATTGCCAAGAAGGAGCTGCTGTACATGGGCACTGTGGGCTGGGCCTGTTGGCTCACTGGCATCATCTTCATCGACCGCCACAGACGAGACGCTGCCATCGATGTCATCTCCCAGACAGCCAGGACCATGTGGCGTGAAAACGTGAGGGGGGCTGGCAGCAGGGGGGGACTGGGGGGGGGAAAACACCCGTGGGGTTAAAGGGGGTGAGTGGAGGACTGATGCAGAAGGTCCCAGGTGCCCTGGCTGTGGTCCAGTCTCACCTCTCTCCTTGTCCTCTGCAGCTCCGAGTGTGGGTTTTCCCCGAAGGCACCAGGAACCAGAACAAATCCATGCTGCCCTTCAAGCGTGGGGCTTTCCACCTGGCTGTGCAGGCTCAGGTGAGGGAATATCCTTATGTTCAGTCAAGGGTTGGACTCGATGGTCTTGGAGGTCTTTTCCAACCTAAATGATTCCATGATCCGCCCCTTCTGCTCACCCTGGATGGAGCGGGGTGGGGGTGCACCCTGGGACAGTGGGATGGAGGTGTTTTTGGTCCCCTGGGACAGGCACTGTGCTGTGCAGGACCCAGGGTGGGACAGGGACCTCCACCTGGGGAGGGGGTCTGTATGAAAGGCACCCCTGACCCTCCATGTCCTACAGGTTCCCATCTTTCCCATTGTAATCTCCCCGTACCGGGACTTCTACAGCTCCAAGGAGAAGAGGTTCACCTCTGGTAAGCGATGGACAAGAATTCCCATGCCAGAAGGCAGGGCTGGCAGTGGGGAGGAGGCACGTGGGGGTCTCTTTGTGGGACACTGAGGTGTGGGGAGGCAGCCCATGGTGAAGGTGGTTCCTGGTGATTCCTTTAACAGCATTCCTGGCCTTTCCCTTCTCTCCCAGGCACGTGCACCATCCGAATCCTGCCCAAGGTGGAAACGCGGGGCCTGAGGCCGGAGGATGTCCCCGAGCTGACCGAGGCTGTGCGCAGGGCCATGGCTGATGCCCTGGCTGAGATGTCTGGGGACCAGGGTGGGGGCACGAGCAGCCCCCAGTGCCAGGAGGACTCAACTGGGACCACTTATTAGGCAGAGGGAGCGAGTCCCTCGGGGACACAAGGGAGGTGGCACAGCCAGAGGCTGGGCCATGCTGTCCCCTTGTCCCCTGAGGACGTGTCCACCAGCCCTGCCACCGCCCCGGCAGGACGGTGCCCTGGTGCCAGGGGAGCAGAGCAGTGCAGGACAGGGACCAGGCAGCTCCCCAAAAACAGAGCAAGGTGCCCCCCAAAACCCCTGGTTATGGCTGTGCATCCCCTGTGTCCCCCACGCCTGGAGCTGTGTCTGTCCCCCGGGATGGCTCCTGCCTGCACAGTGGGCAGGGGGTGTTGCTCCAGGCAGGGCTGGGGGTTCACAGCACCATTTTCCACCCCTGACTTCCCCCAAGGGCGTGCTGGGTTCTTCTTCCAGAGGCTCCTAAAATGCTGTTGGGATACAGCCAGCTCTGGAGAGGAGTCCAGAGTGCTGCATGTGGCCTGGGGGGACACAAGCTCCAGGGGATGTTGCCACGTGGGAAGAGCATCCTCGACGCTGAGTTGTGAGCCAAGGCTGCAAGATTAAACAGGCTGTAGCTGGTGCTGGGTGTGCTTGTGTCCTGCCTGTGTCTGGGGAGGGGGAATCCTCCTTAGGACCATGTTGGGGGCCTGCATCCATGCACATGGAGCATCCCTATGGACACCACAGCGTATCCCTGGGGTGTGGTGCTGGATGGCGTGAGGAGCACAGGGCAGGGGGAGAGTGACACTGATCTGACCCTGAGGTAGAGCTCTCCCTGCCTTAGTAAGTGCACAGGAAGAGCATCTATTAAAACCCCAAATACCCAGAGGATCCTGCATTGTGCCCACCTGGATCAGGAGGCTTCCAGATGTCTCCCCATGGCTTCCAAACTGTGGCATAGCCAGACCCATCCACCAGCTGCCAACTTCCTTGGCTGGTTCCTCACAGTCAGGCAGGGATTTGGACATCTTTTGGCTCCTTCCCAGCTGAGCAGCTCCTGTCCCAACCACCTCAGGGTTGCAGCAGGGCAGGGACACCTGCAGTGGGGGGGCTGTCCCCTATGCTGGAAGCAGGGTGGGCAAGGCTTCACCTCCCATCTTCAGCTAAAACCTGCAAGCCATGGGCAGGCGAGGGCACAGCACTGGGGATTGGCATCATTCCTGCTCTCGGGAGCAGCCGGCTCATTATGGAGGAAATCCTGCAAATCTGTGGCAATCATCTGCCCAGACAGACACCAAAACATCAGCAGCAGGAAAGAGGATTCCCACAAGCAACAACTCACCAGACTAGGAACTGTCACTTGGAGGTGGTCAAGGGCAGTGTACACATGAAGCATCCCATGTCCTAGAAAACCCCTTTAATCCCTTCCTGCCTGGAGGGTTCCCAGTGTGCAGCTCAGTCTGTTGGGTCTGAACTGACTTGGTGGTCCCACCACACTCCCACCACCTTGGGTGTGGTTTGGCTGCCCAGAACCTTGAGCCCAGCAAAGGTTGGGTTTAGGGGTTATGCATTAATAGGAACACAGACAGGTTTGGGTTGGAAGGGACCTTAAAACCCATCCAGTCCCACTCCCTGCCACAGGCAGGGACACCTTCCACCAGCCCAGGTTGCTCCAAGCCCCGTCCAACCTGGCCCTGGACACTTCCAGGGATGGGGCAGCCACAGCTTCTCTGGGCAAAGCATTGTCCAAGCTGGACAGCCACGTCCCAGGCAGAGACCTTGCTGGCTTTTCCACTGCCAGTGGAAGGTGAAAGCTTGGGGAGAGAAAGAAACTTCAGCACAGGGACTCTGGGAGCACCTTGCCCTCCAAACATGGGATCTGCAGTGACCCTGCCCTGCTGCTTTGTTTGTCCAGCCCTGGCACAGCTGCCAAGGGCAGTGGTGGAGTCCCCACCCCTGGAGGGATTTAGAAACCCTGTGGATGTGGCACTGGGGTTAGTGGTGGCCTTGGCAGTGCTGGGGGAGCCATGAGCTCCTGGTGAGGTTGAACCACCCCTGGGATGCCTGTCAGGGCACTGACCCACGGCCACATCCCAGGGAGGGGGCAGGATGGACCCAGGACCATGCTCCCAACTCCTGCCCTTGGGGGTGGGAGGTCCAGCCTCCTCCGGGCACCAACACTGTGTGGGGCTGCTCCAAAGGGCAGGGGGGTGGGCACAGGGCTGTATCCAGCCATACCTGAGCAGGGCAGGCATGGGGACAGCAGCCATGGTCATCTGAGATCCCACAGAAAGAGGTCAGCCCCCTCCATGGCTTCCTGTGGAGTGATGGCACGTTTTGTCCAGAGAAGCTGTGGCTGCCCCATCCTTGGAAGTGTCCAAGACCATGTTGGACAAGGCTTGGAGCAACCTGGTCTCATGGAAGGTGTCCCTGCCCAAGGCAGGGGGTGGAATAAGATGAGCTTTAAGTCCCCTTCCAACCCAAGCCATTCCATGGTTCCCACAGCACTGCCTCTGCCCACATCCCCAAAAGGAAGGGAACTGCAAAGCAGGGAGGAAACCCTGCAGAGCAGGGGATGTGCTCTGAACACCACGTGGCTCTTGTGGAGCTGCCTCAACTTTCTGGAATTCCCACCAGGACAGAAGGAGGCAGCTCAGCCCCTGCCCTGGCTGGTGTTCAGCTCCCAAGAGTGGTGCAAAGAGGAACAAGAGCAGCTGGAGTCAGCACCACAACACAACACTGTCATAGAATCATAGAATCACCTGGGTTGGATGGGACCTCTGAGATCATCAAGTCCAACCCTTGATCCAACCCCGCTGTGGTTCCCAGCCCATGGCACTGATGCCACATCCAGTCTCACCTTAAAAACCTCCAGGGACGGAGAATCCACCACTTCCCTGCCCAGCCCATTCCAATGGCTGATCACTCTCTCTGGAAAGAAATTCTTCCTAATCTCCAACCTAAACCTCCCCTGGCACAGCTTGAGACCGAGCCCTCTTGTCTTGCTGAGAGTTGCCTGGGAAAAGAGACCAACCCCCCCCTGGCTCCCCCCTCCTGTCAGGGAGTTGCAGAGAGTGAGGAGGTCTCCCCTGAGCCCCCTCTACTCCAGGCTGAACAGCTCCAGCTCCCTCAGCCTCTCCTCATAGGACTTGTGCTCCAGTCCCTTCACCAGCCTCGTTGCTCTCCTCTGGAGCTGCTCCAGCACCTCAATGTCCTTCCTGAGCTGAGGGGCCCAGAGCTGGACACAGCACTCCAGGGGTGGCCTCACCAGTGCTGAGTCGAGGGCAAGAATCACTTCCTTGGACCTGTTGGCCACACTGATCCTGATCCAGGCCAGGATCCATTGGCCTTCTTGGCCACCTGGGCACACTCTGGCTCATGTTCAGCTTCCTGTCCTGTTCCTCTACCCAGATTTGATAAAACTGGAGGAAACAGGGCAAAAATCCAGCCTCAGATGTGTGATGAGCCCAAATAGCTGCTGTTTGGTTAATTTTGAAACACCCGTAAACTTGCCCTTTCTGAGAAATCACCACAGACTCATATAATACAGTGTCATCATGATGTGCTGCCTATTTCCATTCCATTTACTCCCACTCCACCCTGGCATCATTTCCCAGCACAGCAGCATTCAGGTGATTCCTGCCCCTGGGATTTGAACCTCTGCAGGTTATAGGAACCTTTCCCAATATTGCAAAAATCCAGCAGAGCCTCGAACCCAGGAAGCTGTGGGTAAATGTGGCCTGAGCTATATTTGCAGGTGCCTGTGGATCCCTCTGCCAGTCCTTGTTTGCTCACTGGATGGGAAGCAAAGATCCCATTTCAGAGCCTGCAGAGGGGCAGACGCGGGTCCAGAGTGATCCAAGACCTGCAGGAGGAGGCTGTGGCCATCCTAGACACCCACTTCCAGCTGGAGACGTGAGGTCTCCAGCCCTGCCCATCCTCTTCCTCATCCTGCACTCCATGGCTGGGGCATCTGCAGCCCCCTCTGTGTCTGTCTGTCTGTCTGTGCTGTCATGGCTTTAGCCTCGGCTCCTCGGGAATTCCTGCTGGGAGCTCCTCCCTTGTTGGTGGTCGTTGGCCAGGGTGGGAAGCTCAGGCTGAGGGGCTGTTCCTGCCCATGAGCATCGAGGACGTGGCACTGGGGGCTGCTGGGCTGGTGGCCCTGGGGTGGTTGTTGCAGGTGCCCTTTGCTTTGAGCTGGGAAGCCAAGGGGAGCCCAGAAGCAGTGTGGGGAGGCTGGGGGAGGTGGTGCTGCACCCCAGCACAGGTTCCTGAGCGTCCAGGGGCTCTTTGAGGTCTCCATGGGGTCTGTGCTGGGTTGTGTCTCACCCCCACACCCCTCTTGTCAGCACTTCTCCTTGGCAGGAGGTTTGTGGTCACGACCCCAGCTGTGCTGTACCACCCCTGCCCAGCCATGCTCTGGGTCCATCTCAGCAACCTCAGCGAGCCCCTCCAGGTGACCATCAAGCTGCTGGGAGTGCACAGAACCCACCCCATCACCCTGCTGAAGAGGGAGATCCAGCAGCCTCAGATGCACCTGAACTTCACCTTCGCTGTGAGTGTCACCCCAAAACAGCCCCGAGCAGGGAGGGGATGTCCTGGGGATATCCTGGGCTCCTCAGTGCCTCCAGGCAGAGCAGCTTCCACCAGCTCCCCTGAGCTGGGGCTGTGATCCCACACGGGCCTGGGAGCAGATGTGACTTCCCCATCTTTTGGCAGAGTCTCATCCCTCATGCAGACAGAACTACTCCAGGCTCAGCCCAGTTATCCAGTGGCTAAAATAATCCCCTGGTAGCAGACCTGCAGATCAGAGCAGGGTGTTGGGGGGACATTTCTTCCCAGCCCCTGGCTCGGGGAAGGTGTCCCTGTGGGTGAGGAGAGCTCAGGGTCACCCAGAGTGAGCAGAGCACCCTGGCCATGGCTCATCCTCACCTGCAGCCTGATGTTTCCCCCTGCAGGCTGCAGCTCCCATCAGTGGGAAGAAAGAAAACCTGACGTGCACATCTCAATCCAAGGAGATTCCCTGAACGTGTCTGAGAAGAAGGAGGTGAAGCTGAAAATGCTGGACCCTGGGATCTTCATACAGACAGATAAACCTGTCCTCAAGCCTGGCCAGCAAGGTGATGGGGGCAGGATGCACCACCCTGCTCTGGCTGAAGTGGGAGAGGGCTGCAGGAGGCCCAGCCTTGCTCCTACACTGCATGGGAATAGGAGGGCTCATCCTGGGATGCACTGGAATGCCCAGCACTGAGAGAGGGCAATGCCAGGACACCCTGGCAGTGCTGCTTGAGGGGCACTGCAGGGCTCGGGGGGGATTTCCATCCTCCCTGAGGATGAACTCACTCCTCCATCTCCGTTTCCCTTTTCCAGTGAAGTTTCGAGTCGTCTCTTTGGATAAAGACTCGATTCCCAGCAATCAGCAGGTGAGAGCAGGGTTGAGGTGGGAGGAGGTGACAGGGCTCCTCTGCACTTCCCTCCTACAGTCCCAGCCAGCCGTGGGAGAGGTGTGGGAGGCAGCCAGTGCCTTTCCCCTTGGGAATCCTGCCCCAGCCTGCTCTGCCCAGTAGCTGCACTCCCTGGGGGCAGGGATGCCCTGTGCTGTTCAGGCTTCAGCAGGATAAGGAAAGAGAAAGCAGGATTGCACGTGTGACACGGGAACGGACCCATGCAAGCTTTAGATAGGCAGGTAGGGATGGCGAGTGGGAAGCAGGGAATGTGCTACTGGTATCCATCAGACACCAGTATTACAGGTGGGCTCAGTTTCTGGCACCTCTGAGCAATCACTGGGGTCTCTGGAAGTGGAGGAGGTTAAGAGATTAAGATGATGCTGGACTCTTGCTCAGGCACTAGGAGATGTCACCTCTCCATGCCATGCTGGCAGTGCCCTCAGCTCATCCCAGACAGAAGTGCCCACAGGCTCAAAATCCATCCCAAGGCATATTGAAGGGTGGGAAGTTCACAGCATCCCACAAATAACCCTCCCTCTACTCCATGCGTGGCTCCACTGATGTCCCTACCCTGGGGAGACCCCAAGGAAAGCTTTGAATTTCTCCTCTAACCATCCTCTCTTTGCCTTGCAGCTGCCCCTGATGTTCCTGGAGGTCAGTGCGGGGGCAGAGGGAGGCTCCCGGGAGGTGCGGGCTGGGAGGGCAGCGTGGCTGGGAGAGCAGACACACAGCACAGCCGCGGGCTGTTTGTGGAGTGCTGGGCTCCCGGGGTGCTGACCCCGCGTATCCCTGCGACTGCTCCTCCAGCGATCCAACAGCACCCTCTGCCAACCGGGATTAGAACTGCGCCAAAGGACGGGAAGCCTTGACCTGTTTCCTTTTTGAAGGGGACTTCTGGGTAGAGGATTATTGTTTAGGTGCTTTTGTGTTCTTTTGTTGTTCTGCCAACACACATATATATTTTAATAAAGGGCTGTTATTTTTTCTTTTTCCGTACTTCCTCAACTGCAGCCTCTTAACTTTGGATTTCCAACTGCTGAGAGAGAGGATTCTGGTCTGCCTCATAACTCATCCTCCTTAGCAAAATGCTTCAATCTCATTAAACTGAGACAGAGGGGAAGGGCTTTTTTCCTGGGTGGCACAGCAGTCATTCACTTTTTGGAGGCCTGCTCAGGAATTGGCCGTTTGACTGCCAGAATTCCATATGGACAAAGATTCCTCCCAGACAAGAGGTGCCAGGACAGAAAGCTCTTGCTGGCCATGGAGTGCCCAGGCTGCTCAACCAACTGCACCTGAAACCCAAAGCTTCCAGGCTTTCTTTCCTGGGGAGAAGGGCTGTTGTTCGCTTTTTCCAGCCCTGTGCTCAAACTGCCAATCCGTCTGCCAAAATTCCACACAGACACAGATTCCTCCCAGACAAAAGGTCCCAGGACAGAAAGCTCTTGCTCTCCATGTAGCGCCAAGAGTGTCACACCAACTGCACATGAGAGACGGAGGGTCAGGGCTTTCTTTCCTGGGTGGCAGAGCAGTTGTTTGCTTTTTGGAAGCCTGCGCAGAAATTGGCTGTTCGACTCCCAAAACATACGGACCAAGATTCCTCCCAGACAAAAGGTGCCACCACAGAAAGCTCTTTCTGCCCATGGAGTGCCAAGAGTGGTGCACAAGCAGCACTTGAGAGACAGAGGGTCAGGGCTTTCTTTCCTGGGTGGAAGTGCAGTTGTTCGCTTGCAGGAGCGCTGGGCAGAATTTGGCCTTTTGACTCCCAAAATTCCATATGGACGAAATTTCCTCCCGGGGAAAAGGTGCCAGGACAGAAAGCTCTTGCTCTCCGTGTAGTGCCAAGGGTGTCACACCAACTGCACATGAGAAATGGAGGGTCAAGGCTTTCTTTCCTGGGTGGAAGTGCAGTTGTTTGCTTTTCGGAGGCCTGCGCTGAAATTGGCCATTTGACTCCCAAAATTCATTATGGATGAAGATTCCTCCCAGACAAAAGGTGCCCACACAGAAAGCTCTTGCTGCCCATGTAGTGCCATGACTGGCCCACCAACTGCACATAAGAGACAGAGGGTAAAGTCTTTCTTCCCTGGGTGGCACAGCAGTTGTTTGCTATTCGGAGGCCTTCGCAGAAATTGGCCATTCGACTCCCGAAAGAAAGCCCTGACCCTCCGTCTCTCAAGTGCAGATGCTGCACCACTCTTGGCACTCCATGGGCAGCAAGAGCTTTCTCTGATGGCACCTTTTGTCTGGGAAGAACCTTCATCTGTGATGAATTTTGGGAGTCAGATGGCCAATTTCTGCGCAGGCCTCCGAAAAGTGAACGACTGCCCTTCCACTCATGAAAGAAAGCCCTGACCCTCCGTCTCTCGTGTGCAGTTGTTGGGCCACTCTTGGCACTCCATGGGCAGCAAGAGCTTTCTCTGGTGGCACTTTTTGTCTGGGAGGAATCTTTGTCCGTGTTGAATTTTGGGAGTCAGATGGCCAATCTGTCCTCAAGGGCTTTCTTTCCTGGGTGGAACAGCAGTCCTGCAGCACTCAGTGGTTTGTGTTCCCAGGGTGGCTCCAGGCTCGGTCTGTTCCTGCACTGAGCCAGAGCTCCTGCATGGAACCTCTGCCTCTCACTTGCTGGGACAAAATACTGTGCTCATCCCATTGACCCACCTCAGCAGCCCTGCAGAAATGTCCCCAGGAAATCCCCTCTGGAAGGGAAAACCTCCCAGGAAAGGGAGGCTGTGGCTGCCCCATCCCTGGAAGTGTCCAAGGCCAGGTTGGATGAGGCCTTGAGGGACCTGGTCTAGTGGGAGATGTTGCTGCCCATGGCAGGGGATGGGACTGGGTGGGCTTTAAGGTCCATCCCAATCCCTTCATAATCTATGATTCTAATGCTGTCTCTCTCTCAAACAGTGCTGGGGACCTTGTGGCTGAGGGCTGGGGCCTCTGCACCACAGGGTGGCTGTGAGAGCTTTTGCTGGGCAGAAACCTCCTTGAATTTCCTCCTCATTACCCTGAGAAAGTTCTGTTGATTCAGTGCCTGTCTGTGCTTTACTCTGCTCCCCACAAAAACCCCAGTGTCCATCTCGTCCCATGTCAGGTCAGCGCTCCCACCTGCCTGGGTGAGGGGCTGCTGCCAGCCCAGAGCTGCCAGGGCTCTGCCTCTCCTCCACAGGCCATGGTCTGTCCCTGCTGGTGTCCTGGACTGCCCTGGCACTTGGCCCCATGGAGGGTGGAGAAGCTTAAGCAGGGTGGGGAGCAGCCTTTCTCCTTCCACGGTGTTTTTGCAAGGGACTGTCCACTCCTTGTCCTCCCAAAGCTTCCAGGTGGGCAGGATTGGACCCCAGACCCCTGCCCAGGAAGCCCAACCGTGCCACGTGGAGCAGCTCTGGGGGTGGTTTGGTCAGAGGGACATGAGTGTCCTGCAGCCAAGCCCAACCCTGGGTCCCAGGTGGGCACCCTGGGCCCAGCACCAGGGCTGTGCCTGTGACAGGGAGCTCCTGCCCCCCAGGCAGGCAGTGGGACCCCCACCCACTCCCTGAACCCACACCCACCATGGGGTGCTGAGCCAGAACAGGCCCAGCAGGGAGGTGGGGCCGTGTTGAGCTGGGTGGGATGAGACCCAGAGTGGGGAGTGGGTGTCTCCCAGCCCTGGGGAGGGTGACAGCTCCCCTGGCAGGACCCCAGTGTGCTGGTGGCTTATGCCCCTTCTCCACGTCCCCCCAGGTCTGCCGGGTGCAGAAGCTGGTGCTCATCATCACCCCGGGGTGGGGGGCACCCAGCCCTGCCTGCCTCAGCTTTGGGTGAGGGGGGCCTGGCACCCCAGGGGTGCTGAGCTGGAGAGGAGGGGTGACCCTGGGGCTGGGTGCCCTCAGTGCTGCCCAAGGCCTCTCAGCCCTGCCTCAGTTTCCCTGGGTGCCACAGGGGGTGAGCAGGGAGCTGGGGGATCAGTCCTGGGGCTTTTCTGCCTGAGGTGCCTGGGGGGCACAGTGTCCCCAGGCTGGGGGACCCCAGACCCCCAGTGCACGTGTGAGCAGGGTGGGTCCTTGTCCTCACAAGTTCCCCCCAACCAGGATATCAACCCCAGACCCCCAGGGAATCTTTTGGGGAGGAGGCAGGACTCTGCCAGCTGACACAGCCCTGGCAGGGCTCAGGAATGGGACTGGGAGCCTGGTGACAGGGACAAGTGGGACTCAAGGGATTCCCTGAGCCACCCTGAATGTCCCTGTGAGGGGACACCCCTGAGCAGGCAGGAGCCCTCTGGCTGCCTCCCTGGGATGTCCCCTGACACCCTCAGCCCACACCTCTCTCTGTGGGCCAGGGAGGCCCCTTCTCATGCAAAGCAGCTTTCTGGGGGTCTGTCCCCCCCTGTCCCACTGCTGGAGGAGCAGGAGGGAGGCTGGGAATGAGTGGCCCCCCCTCCTTGGCATCTCCCCATGCCAACGGCCTGTGCCTGCTGGGGACATGTGTCCACTAGGACCTGTGCCTAGTACCCACTAACCTGGAGGGGCTGGGCACAGCTCAGTGTCCCACTGGGCACAGGGACAGCTCAGTGTCCTCACTGGGCATGGGGACATGAAGCACAGACCTATGTCCCCCCCCCCGGGCACAGGGGTGGCTCTGTCCCCAGTGGGCTGGGGGCAGTTGGAATGGCTGTGTGGCACCATGGAGGGGCCTCCAGGCCATGCTGAGCCCCCCCCCACCCTACAGGGGGGTTTGGGTGGTGCTGTGGGACAGGCGGGGCACCCAGGGGACCCTGAAAGCCACCCTGGGCCCATGGCATGGGCTCTCTGGTGTCCCCACACCCAGCCCTGACAGGGGCAGGTATAAATAGCAGCTCTGTCACCTCCTGTCACATGCCCGGTGCTGGCAGGGTCCCCACCAGGGGCACAGCTGTTCCTGGGACAGGGAGGGATGGCCAGGGGGGCACCCAGTCCCTCCTCCATCACCACCACAGGGGCCACCCCCCACACCAGGAACAGCCCCTGGGCTGCCCCTGCGAGGCAGCACCGTCACCACCTTGGGAACACAGACCCCAACCCAGCACGGGGGCAGGGCCGAGATGGCCAGACCACCCCCATCCCCCCAGTATAGGGCCCCCCACACCCCACACGATCCACTGCCAGCTCTGGGCACAAACAGGGCGTTTCCAGCCCTAAATCAGAGTAAAAAGGGAAACCTGTGTCCCACCACCACCCCCACACGCCCGTCACCCTCTGCAGGGGCAGAAACGGTCCCTGGGTGGCTCTAAAAATACCCGAGCCCCGACAGCCCTGACAGCGACAGCTGCGCCCGCGCCGGGGGCACCCGCAGGGGGCCGGGGCTGCCGACCCCGGGGGACCCCTCGGGAACAGGAACAGTGCATCCAGCTCTGCTGCCCCCAGCATGGGAAGGACGGGGAACTGTTGGAGCCGGCCCAGAGGAGGCCATGAAGTGGATAAGGGGACTGGAGCACCTCCCCTATGGAGACAGGCTGGGAGAGCAGGGGCTGTTCAGCCCGGAGACCCCGCAGCACCTTCCAGGATCTGAAGGGGCCAGAGAGGGACTCTTCATCAGGAACTGGAGCGGCAGGACAACGGGGAATGGGTTTAAACTGAAAGAGGGGAAATTTAGGTTGGATGTACAGAAGAAATCCTCCCCTGTGAGGGCGGGGAGGCCCTGGCACCGGTTGCCCAGAGAAGCCGCGGCTGCCCCATCCCTGGGAAGGGTTCAAACAATATCCCGGCGGTGGCTGTGCCGTCCCCCGGCCTCCCCGAAGCCCCTAATCCATCTCTCGCAGCAGGAGATGCCTAAGCTGCCTTTTCAAGCCGGCCCCTCCTCGCGCGGGCTCGCGCGCTCTCAATGCCAGCGCTGGCGGGGGATGTGTCGGACAAGCCGAGGGGATCCCTCCCCTGCCAGCAAGGTCAAGGTGTGCTTAAGCCGGTTTCCCCCGCGCCCGCCTCGGTGGGCTCTGTGCCCCGCCGGCACCGGGAGCGGGTCTGGAGGGAACACGTGGCACCGGGGACGTGCCACCCCCGGGGGATCCGGTCGGTCGGACCCGTTTGTGGTGGGGGCTCGTCCCCCCAGCTCCTCACAGCTGCTTTTGGGGTTGCCCACCAGCTCCCCAGGACTCTCTGGGTACCAGGGCTTGGCTAATGCTGTGTCCACTGCCTGCCAGGCTGCCCCGGGGCTCAGGCACCCCATGGCCCACAACGGGGGTGCCCCAGGGCTCAACTCGCCCCACAGCCCGCCCCAGGGGTACCTGAGGGCCTGGCTTGGTACCCTGGGGCTGGGGGCACCCCACACTCCACCCCACAGGTACCCCAGGGCTCAGTTCACCCCACTGCTACCCTGGAGCTCGGTGGTAGCAGTGGGTACCCCATGGTACCCCAGGGATCAGCTCTGCCCCCAACTCACCCCATGGGTACCCAGGGCACAACTCACCCCACAGCCCACTCCAGGGGTACCCCAGGATTCAGCTCTCAGCCCCATCCCACCTGACCAGTGCTGATCACAGACCCCTCCCACCCCGTGGAGCCATTGCAGACCATTAGACCAGTTTAGACCAGTACAAACCAGGCCTGAGCACTGGTTCCTGCCCTCCCTAACCCACAGCACAGCGTGTGTGCAGCTCAGCTGGGCACAGGCGTGCAGACACACACACACATACCCCCAGGTGCCAGCAGAGCTGTCACACACACACACAGAGTGTGACCCCCCCAGCACCCCCGAGCCCCCCAGCCCTGCTGCCACGTCCCCACACGTCACCTCTCCCCTGGGTGCTGTGTTCACGCGTGTGTGTGCATGTGTGTGCACACGTGTGCCTGCTCACTCCCAGGGGTGCAGGGGGACCTGTGCCAGGGACCCTGTGTCCCCTCCTGTTCCCTTGGTGACAGACCCCCGTCCCCGCTGGCACCTCGCGCCCGCCGCCAGCCGGGGCCTTTGTGCCTGGTTTTAATTAGAGGCTCTTAAGTGTGAAACAAAGCCGAGGGCAGGGCCGGGGGCCCTTCCCCTCCTCTGCGCTCCTGGGGGACCCCCGGGGTCCCCAGCCCGCCTGGCATCGCCTGTCACGGCTCCTCCCTGCTTCGCCCTCCTCCACACCACCCCAAGGGACACGTGGTGCAAGGTGGTGCTGCCAGTGCCCCCCCAAATTATTGCCCTTGGGATCGGTGCTGGCCACCAGCCCACATGTGGGGCCGTGCATGGGGCCAGTGCCAGCCATGGTGCCACCCCCAGGGTTACCCCGGGGTGTTCCTGGGGAGGAGGCTCAGAGAGGGGACACCAGCCTGTGGCTGGGCTGAGGGCGCTTTCAGGGGGTCCAAGGGCAGGACCTGGGGGTTCACATCTGTGTCCCCCACCCCTGGCCCTGATGGGTGCAGGGAGGACCCCCCAAGTGCCCTTGTGATGGGGAGCTGGTGGGGGGAGCTGGGTTTGGCCCCATACTCCCAGTACAGCCCAGTCTGGCCTGCTGGCAGCACCCACCCACTCCTGCTGGGTGCCAGGGTGGCTCCTTGTCCTCACAGGTTCCCCCCAGCCAGGACATCAACCCCAGACCTCCAGGGAATCTTCTGGAGAGGAGGCAGGACTCTCTGCCACCCGGTACAGCCCTGGCAGGGCTCAGGAACAGGGTTGGGAGCCTGGTGACAGGGACAAGTGAGACTCAAGGGATTCCCTGAGCCACTCTGAATGTCCCTGTGAGGGGACACCTCTGAGCAGGCAGGAGCCCTCTGGCTGCCTCCCTGGGATGTCCCCTGACACCCTCAGCCCACCCAGGGGGTCCTTCCAGGGCTGGCTGGAGGGTCTGCTCTCCCCTCCTCAGGAGAGCTCAGCACCCGCTCCGGGTAGGACCATTCGTGGGTCCTGGAGCCCCCTCTCCTGAGCCACCAGCACCCAGTGGGACAGGGAACAGGGGGACAGACCCTACCACCCCCTGGGGAAGGGACACAAGGGGCACTGGGGACATGGTGAGGGCAGGGGACATGGGGGATGGGAGGGGACATGAGAAGGGCCCTTTCCCGGTGAAAAGAAGCCAAAATCCGGAGCTTTCAGGAAACCAAATCGACGTGGCTGCTCAGACACCCCTGCTCCCCTCTGTCCCCATCCCTGGCGGGCCTGGGGACACGGTGGGGTCACCCGAGCTGGACTCTGCACCCACGGGGCCAAGGGGAGCTGTGGCTGGAGCAGCCGGGGGAGCAGCAAAGGAGCGGGATTGGGAGTGGGACTGGGAGCAGGACTGGGAGCGGGATGGGGCCAGGAGGCAGTGCTGGCCGGGCTCCGGGCTCAGCCCCCGCCGCCGGCACCGTGCCAGGCCCTTCCCTGCAGCCCCCCCCGCCCGGGACCCCCGGGCACTCGCCCAGCACCCTCCCGGGAACCCCAAAGGCAGCACCCCGGAGTCACCCCCGGCCCTGGCTCCTACCCCAATCCCACCCACCCCACCCCATCCCGGGCTCGCCGGGGCCACGCGGACCCTCCGCCAGCCCCGACCCCTCCCCGGGCGCGGGGAGCCCCCCGTGTCCCGCCCCCGCCGCGGTGACACCCGGCACGTCCCGACGGGGAGGGGGGCCGGGAGCATCGTGTGTTCCGTCCTCCCCCCCTGCGCCCCCCCCAGGCTTTGATTTTGGAGCCCCCCCTGCCCTTCCCCCTCGGCCAGGAGCCGCAATGGTTTCAATTACGCTCTGAAAGGCGGTGGGGCCCCCTCTTTTCACGGCAGCCCGGGTCTCCTGCTCACAACAAAAGCTTAAGTTACAGGAAAGGGAGAGAAAGGGAGGGAGGACGCGGAGGGAGGGAGGGAAGGGGGCAGCCAGAAGCCCCCCAGAACGGAGCGGGACGGGGGTGGGGGGCTGCCCACCACAACCCCCCCAACTGCCCTTGCCTTGGGAAGGGCAGCCCCCCCGTCCTGCTGCCGAAATTTGGGGTGATTGCCCGCAGTTTCTTTCCCCGATGAGGGTCTCTGTTGTGTTCCAGTCTCTCCCAGTGTGTCCCAGTCCCCTCAGTGTGTCCCAGTGCCCCCCCAGTGTGTGCTTGACCCCCCGATGTGTCCTGGTCCCTCTCAATGAGTCTTGGATCACCCCAGCATGTCCTGGATCCCCCAGTGTGTCCCAGATCCCCCCAGCATGTCCTGGATCCTCCCAGTGTGTCCTGATTCCCCCCCCTGGGGAATCCTGTCCCCCTCTGGCATGTCCCAGTCCCCCCAAGTGTGTCCCAGTTCCGCCCAGTGTGTCCCAGTCCGCCCAAGTGTGTCCCAGCCCCTCCCAGTGCATCTCAGCCCCACGGCTCTCTCCCCCTGCCCTGTTTTTGGGGACAGAGGGTCCCTTCACCACAGCCCTGGTTGGGGTGGGAGCTGTGGGGCTGGTGGTGGGGGGTAGGATGGGGGATGTCCCTCACCCCCTGGCTGATTTGGGGACACCCCTGACTGTGCAGTGGCCTTGGGGGGGGTGCAGCACCCCAGAGTGGCCGTGGACACCCCACGGGGTGGTGGCACCACCTGGGTGACACCAGGGGACAAGGAGTGTTCGGGCCAAGGCACCCCTGCTTTTGGGGGGCTTCAGGGGGGCATGGGGGCTAATCCTGCCCCACTGCAACCCAAAGGGGGACTGGGGGACAGTGGGGGACCCCCCAGAACACGTCAGGGGGATGTGGGTCCTGGGCTGGGGGGGAGCAGCCGCGTGGGTGGAGGGAGACATGGAGTGGGGAGTCAGGGGACATGGGAAGTTCAGAGGACACCAGGGGGGCACAGGGGACACAGAGGGGTGCAGAGAACCCTGGGGGGGGGGCGGGATACACAGGGGGGACACAGGGGACAATGGGGGGTTGCAGAGGACATGGGGCATGTCCGGGGACACGGCAGGGAGAAGGGGAGACAGGAGGGGCACAGGGGACACGGGGAGGACAGAGAACACGGTGGGGAACAGGGAACATGCAGGGTGTAGAGGACACGGGGGGCGGGGGGCACTGGAGGGGGCACAGGGGACACGGGGAGTGTCAGGGGACACGAAGGGGGGGGGGTACGGGACCCGGGGGGGCAAGGGCCACCCGGGGGCGGGGGACAGGGTGGCGGGGGACAGGGGGGGCACAGGGGACAAGGGGGAGTGCAGAAGACACGGCGGGGTGCAGAAGACTCGGGGGGCAGGGAATACGAAAGGCTCAGGGGACACGGGTGGGGGGGCACAGGGGCCACGGGGGGAGGGGTGTCAGAAGACGAGGGGGGGTGTCGAGGAAGGCGGAGAGCGAGGGACACGAGAGGCACAGGGCACACGGGCGGCGTCAGGGGACACGGGAGCACCCTCTCATCGCGGCCCCGGCCCGACCCCACCCCGGCGCGGGGGGGGAACTTTTCCCGACTCGGAAAAACTTTTCGGGCCGGGGGGGCCCGGTGACCCCCGGGACGGGAGGGGGCGTGGCCAGGGGCGGCGGGGGGCGTGGCCACCGCCAGGTTTGAATGTGACTGGCTGGGAGGGCGGGGCGGGGCCGGGCGGGGGCGGGGCTCGGGGGGTTGGCCCCGCCCCGCGGGGACGCGGCGCTGCCCCTCACAAAGGCGGCGGGAGCGTCCGGTGCGGCCGCTCCGCTCCCCGCGCCCCGGGCACCCCCCGGGACCCCCCCGGGACCGCCCAGCAACCCCCCGGGACCGCCCGGCAACCCCCCGCCATCCCCTCTCCCCGACCCACCGCTCGCCCGCGGCTCCGGGAGCGCCAAGTCCGGGCAGCGGGAGCAGCGCCGCGGAGCACCGGGAGTGACTGGGACGAACAGCGGGAGTGTCTGGGACGAGCACCGGGAGCGCCAAGTCCGAGCAGACGCAGCGGTAGATCGGGACACCGCGAGCCGTCCCGCCGGGAACCCGGGGCAGGCGGGCAGCGGGAACCGGGAGCCGTCCGGGCAGCCCCGGGCACGGCGGGTCCCGTCACCGGGAGTCATCCCGGCGGGAGCCGAGAGTATCCGGTCACCGGGAGCCGTCCGGCCAGCGGCGGGCACGGCAGAGCTGAGCACCCGGAGCCGTCTGGACGCGGCGGATTCGATCACCGAGAGTCATCCAGGCGGCACCGGGCACGGCAGATCTGATCACCGGGAGCCATCCAGCAAGCACCGGGGTCACCGGGAGCCGTCCAGGCACACCAGGCACGGCAGAGCTGATCACCGGGAGCCATCCAGGCAGCCCCGGGCACGGCACACCCGGACGGGAGGACGGTCCATCCGGCTGAGCACCGGGCACAGTAATTCGGGGCGCAGGGACTCGGGGCACCACCATGGCCCCACCCGGCGTGCTGCCCGCCCTGGCCTGGCTGCTGGCGGGGCTGAGCGTGCCGGCGCCGGGCCGGGCCCAGCTGCACGGCGAGAAGGGCATCTCCATCCCCGACCACGGCTTCTGCCAGCCCATCTCCATCCCGCTCTGCACCGACATCGCCTACAACCAGACCATCATGCCCAACCTGCTGGGCCACACCAACCAGGAGGACGCGGGGCTGGAGGTCCACCAGTTCTACCCGCTGGTGAAGGTGCAGTGCTCCCTGGAGCTGAAGTTCTTCCTGTGCTCCATGTACGCCCCGGTGTGCACGGTGCTGGAACAGGCCATCCCGCCGTGCCGCTCCATCTGCGAGCGGGCGCGCCAGGGCTGCGAGGCCCTCATGAACAAGTTCGGCTTCCAGTGGCCGGAGCGGCTGCGCTGCGAGAACTTCCCCCGGCACGGCGCCGAGCAGATCTGCGTGGGGCAGAACCACTCGGAGGACGGCGGCTCGCCGGCGCTGCTCACCAGTGCCACGCCGCTGGCCGGCCAGGGCACCCCCGGCGCCCCCCGCTACGCCACCCTCGACCACCCCTTCCACTGCCCGCGGGCGCTGAAGGTGCCCAGCTACCTCAACTACAAGTTCCTGGGGGAGAAGGACTGCGCGGCGCCCTGCGAGCCCGCCCGGCCCGACGGCCACATGTTCTTCAACGAGGACGAGATCCGCTTCGCCCGCATCTGGATCCTCATCTGGTCCGTCCTGTGCTGCGCCTCCACCTTCTTCACCGTCACCACCTACCTGGTGGACATGCAGCGCTTCCGCTACCCCGAGCGGCCCATCATCTTCCTCTCGGGGTGCTACACCATGGTGTCGGTGGCCTACATCGCCGGCTTCGTGCTGGAGGAGAGGGTGGTCTGCAACGAGCGCTTCCAGGAGGACGGGTACCGCACGGTGGTGCAGGGCACCAAGAAGGAGGGCTGCACCATCCTCTTCATGATGCTCTACTTCTTCAGCATGGCCAGCTCGATCTGGTGGGTCATCCTCTCCCTGACCTGGTTCCTGGCCGCCGGCATGAAGTGGGGCCACGAGGCCATCGAGGCCAACTCCCAGTACTTCCACTTGGCCGCCTGGGCCGTGCCGGCCGTCAAGACCATCACCATCCTGGCCATGGGGCAGATCGACGGGGACCTGCTGAGCGGCGTCTGCTTCGTGGGCCTCAACAACATCGACCCTCTGCGGGGCTTCGTGCTGGCCCCGCTCTTCGTCTACCTCTTCATCGGCACCTCCTTCCTCCTGGCCGGCTTCGTGTCCCTCTTCCGCATCCGCACCATCATGAAACACGGCGGGACCAAGACGGAGAAGCTGGAGCGGCTCATGGTTCGCATCGGGGTCTTCAGCGTCCTCTACACCGTCCCGGCCACCATCGTCATCGCCTGCTACTTCTACGAGCAGGCGTTCCGGGAGCACTGGGAGCGCAGCTGGATCAGCCAGAACTGCAAGAGCTTGGCCATCCCCTGCCCCCTGCACTTCACCCCCCGCATGACCCCCGACTTCACCGTCTACATGATCAAGTATCTCATGACTCTGATCGTGGGCATCACCTCCGGGTTCTGGATATGGTCAGGAAAAACCCTGCACTCCTGGAGGAAGTTCTACACCCGGCTCACCAACAGCAAGCAGGGCGAGACCACGGTGTGACCCCCTCGGCCCCGCCGCCGTTCGGCCTGAAATTTGGGGTTTTTTTGGAGGGGGGGATTATTATATATTTTTTATTTTTAGATTTATTAACGTCTAAGGGGTGTCTCTCTTTCTCTTTGATTTTTTTTTTTTTGTAATTAAACCTGTAAATAGCATTTGTAAATTTAATTATATATATTTCTATTTAAAATTTGGAAATGAAGGGGAGGAAAGAGGAGAAAAGGGAGGGGGAAATAGGAGAAAAAGGGGGGGAAAGGAGGAAAGGGAGGAAAAGGAGGGGGCAAAAAAAGGGGTAAATGAGGAGGAAAGGAAAAAAAAGGGAAAAAAGAGGAGAAAAAGGGAGAATAAAAAAGTAGAAAAGGGAGGAGAAAAGGGAGAAAAAAGGAGGAAAGGAAGAAAAAAGGAAAAAAGAGAAAAGGAGGGAAAAATAGGCAGGAAAAGGGGGAGAAAAAGGTGTAAAGGGAGAAAAAAGGAAAAAGAGGGAGAAAAGGGAGGAAAATTGGAGAAAAGGGAGAAAAGAGAGAAAAAAGGAAAGGAGATAAAAGAAAAAAAGAAGATAAAAAAGGAGAGGAAAAAGAGGAAAATGAGTGAAAAAAAGGAGGGGAGAAAAGGGAGAAAAAGGAGAACAAAAAGGGAGAAAAAGGAAGTGGGGACAAAATTTAGAAGAGGTGGGAAAAAGGAGAAAAAAGAGGAGAGAAAGGGAAAAAACGCTGCCAAGCCTGGAGAGGACCCTCGGCCCCCTCCTCCCCCCTTCCCACTCCATCCCAGCTCCCTCCCAGCTGCTGCTCCAGCGGCCCCTGGAAAAAAAAGGGGGGAAAAAAAGGCAAAAAAACCCCAATAAAAAGCCCATTTTTCTTGCTCTCCTTTCGAAACTCCCCCAAAAAGTGGATTTTTCTTTCCCCACCCCTTTGTTCGCTCCCACGAGACCCTGGGCCGGGGCTGCTCCCCCCGGGGGCTCCTCCTGGGCCCCCCCCAACTTGGCTGATGAGTTTTCCTCCCAAATTCCTTTTTGAACAATCCTTCCCAAATACAAACGAGTCAAAAAACCACCAGATTATTCCTGAGGGCTTTGTTTTGTTTGTTTTTTTTCCCCCAAAGCAACCCTAAGAATTAAACTGGGGGACTGAGAGGGGTCCCTATGGATGCTGTGGGGCCCCCCAGTTCCATCGCCCCATGGGGATGAGCCAGCGCCTCCCTCCAGCTGAAACAAAGCGCTTTGCAAGGGAAAAAAAGAGCTTTTTAACCCAAAAAAATAAGGAATTTTCGGTTTGCAGTGGGAGGGGGGGCCTCTCCTGTGCCCCCCTCCTAGAGGAAATAGCTCACATTTTCTCTGGGATTAGGGGTTTGGCTGGGGTGGGCCCCCAATCCCGAGGCTCCGGAGAGAAGCGGGTCCCAACTCCGGTTCGGTTTGTCAGGATTTGGGGGATGCTGGATGGGGGGACATTGGGATTTTCAGCTGGAGAGGGGCAAGCTCCAGGCGGGGAGCTGGGGGGGGGAAAGGATGGATTTAATCAGCTGGATTTAGTTGGAATGAAAAAAAATACTCTTCCCAAAATGGAGAGGGAGACCTGGTCGGGAAGCACTGGCCCCGGGGGTGCCCCAAAACCGGCCCCGGGGAGCCTCAGTGCTTCTCACCTCCAGCATTCCAGAGGGTTTGGGGATCCCTGGAGCACAAAGAGGGATCGCAGGGGGATTGTGCTGTTCCCCTTCCCCCAGCAAAGGCCCGGGACGATCCCAAAACCCCCTGAAACATCCCAGTCCTGCGGTGTGGGTGAGGAAGGAGCCGAAGGGGTTAAGGCAGTGCCTCTCCAGCACATTTTGGAAAGGAAAAACTCTTTGGATCCGGTTTAATTTTCCAGCGATGACTTGGAAGGGGGAGAGAAGAGGGGGAGAAACTTATCCAGGGCTTTTTTTCCCCCTCCTCTGTGGTTTGGAGAAGCAGTTTAAGGGTCGGGCTGGGCTGGTCGGGACCCTTGTCAGCACCCCCTTGGCACCCCCAGGACACCCCAGCCACCCCTGTCACCCTCCCCCCTCCCCCCCTCCTTCGGAGCCTCTGGAAAAGGGAATTAAAATGGGGTGATTTTTGCTGTCTTTGTGCTGGTGGTGACATGGGCAGGACCGGCCTCAGCCAAGGGGGCAGGGAACCCCCCTGCACCCCTCAGTCCCTGCCCTCATGGTGCCACCTCAGGGGGGTCCCCCTTGCCATGGGGGTCCTGGGCTGTATCCAGCCTGGCACTGGGTGCTTTGGCTTTGGGGTGCTGCCCATGGGGGTCTCTTATCCAGCTGGAAGGTCCTGCTCCCCAAAAAGCAGCTCCCACCCAAGGCTGCTTTGTTTTCCGGAGGCGAAGCGCGGATCGGGATCACGGGGGACGGGGGGAATGTAAACTCTCCACCCAGGAATGCAGGAGCTGGGAGAGGAGGGTTTTTTTTAAAAGGCTTGGATGTCCCGGCTTTGGAAAACAGAGCTGGGATCTGGGATTGCTCCTGAGCCCCGGGGATGCTGAGGGCTCTCCAGGCACCCCATGGGCACTGCTGGGACCCGCTGGGGGTCCCTGTCTCCCCATCTGGGCCCCACAGGATCCTGCAATGGAGCTGGAATTGGAGTTGGAATTGGGCCGGATCCTGTGCCATGTGGCCTTTTCCAAATTTCTGAGGAGGTTTTGGAGGTTTTTGGCTCTTGGGGCTGTTTGCAGCCCAAGCAGGGAGGCGCTGGAAGGTGTCTGCAAGCAGCAGTCGGTGCATGTCCCCTCCATCCCCTGGTCTGTCACCCCAGGGATGGGGCTCCCTGGATCAGGCAAACACCAGGGACAGGTCACCCCAAGGATGGATCCCTCTGGGAATGAGTCACCCCAGGGACAACTAACCCTGGGGACAGGTCACCCTGGGAATGGGTGGCCCTAAGGATGGGTCACCCCGGGAACAAGTCACCCCTGGGGAGAGATCATCCCAAACCCAACTAACCCTGGGGATGGATCACCCCTGTCCAAGTCACCCTGGGGACAGGTCACCCAGAGAACGGGTCCCCCCAGGTCCCACTAACCCCAAGGAGAGGGGACAGGGAACAAGGGACAGGGACCTCCTCTCTGCTCAGGGCTGTCCTCAGCCCTCCCAGCCTGGTGATTCCCATCCTCCTCTTCCCTTTTTAATCCAAGTGAAGAGGCAGCAAACGCCGGTGGCGGGTGGGGCCGTGTCCCCGCCCGGCCGTGCTGGGGGTCCTTTGATGTCCCCTAATGAGCCCCGCTCTGTTTTCACAGCTGCCAGAGCCGCGGGGGTCAATTAACGCGCAAACGCCGCCCGCCCGACCCCAGAGCACCCGCAACTCATCACACCAGTGCCACCAGTGCCCGCGGGGCTCGTGCTGGTGCGGACGGAGACGGGGGGGACCCCAGGAGCAGCCACGGTCGGGTCAGCCGTGGGGTGCTGGTCCCAGCACAGAGACAGCCCCGGGGTGAAACCAGTGCAGGGAAGGGAGTGCTAGAGAAGGAACTGGTCTTACTGGGAGAAGGATGGATCGTGGTGTGTCCCGAGCACTGGTTGTTCCAGTGCTCCTGTCCCCCAGTCCATTGTCACTCCTGTTGCTTGCCACTGGCTTTCCTATCCTCTGAACCATGGGCTGCCCTGGCCACGAGCTCTCCTGTCTCCACATCCATGGGCTGTCCTGTCCCTCATCCCCCAGGGACCCTGTCTCCTGGGATTGTCCCTGGGATCCCCCAGGGACCCACCCTGTCCCCCACTCAGCTCTGTCCCCATGGCCCTCAGGCTCCCCTGTCCCTGGACTGTCCCATTCTCAGCCCCAGGTGACAACGGGGTCTATCTCCCCTGTCCCTTCCCCTTCCACTGTCCCCTCTTGTCCTGGTCCCCAGCAGTGTCATGGGGGGTGGCAGAGGGAGGTGACACGGGACATCTCGTTGTCGTGTCCCCATGATCATTTGGCATGACAGGTCCCCGGGCCTCGTGGGGACATCCCTGGCTGTCCCCAGCCTGCTCCTGGCTCCGTGTGCCTTCACCTCCACGGCGACGGAGCCTGCAGGGACCTGAGGCCACGGGGACCAGCACCCAAAGGTGGCAGCGGGCCCCCCGGGTGCCCCCGGCCCCCCCAGCCCCGGGGCGGGCGCTGGAGCGGGATCTGGCCGCGGCCGAGGCCGAGCCCTGGCCGGGCGCCAGCGGGGACAGGCGGCCGTCGGCTAAATTGGGCTCCGGCCGGGCTGCTCTTAAAGGAGCCGGAGCTGCCGGGAAGCGGGAGGGGCCCCGGCGGCTCGGGGGTCCCTCAGGGGGCTGCGGCTCCCAAGGCAGGTGGAGGATCCTGTCCCCATCCCACCATCCCGCCCTGGTGCCGCGGGATGGGAGTGGGATCCATCCCCATCCCTCTGCCCCCCGGAGCCGTGTGGGACCCCGGCTCCACCCGAAGAGCGGGGGAGTGGGGAATGTGGGGCCACTTCTGCGTCTTGGTGTTCTCCTGGAGAGCTTGGGATGAGTGGGTGTGATGGTCTGTGTCATTCCCAGTGTCCTCCATTGGAAATACGGGACACACGGGTGTGGGAATCTCCATCTCAGCACCCCTCCTGGAAAATAATGATGGATGGATATCGGATGGGTGGGCATGGAACCAATCTCCATCCTGGTGCACCTCCTGGAGAACATGGGATGGGTGAGTGTGGGATCCCACCATCCCCCAGTGCCCTCCAGAGAGCATAGGGGGAACAGGCAAGGGATGGATGGACACAGATGGATGGGTGGATGGACATGGGATGGATGGACACAGGATGGAGGGACACAGGATAGAGGGACACAGATGTGCTGGATGGACACGGGGTGTGCAATGAGTGGACACGGATAGGATGGATGGACGTAGGAAGAATGGACATGTGTGGAATGGGTGGATATGGGATGGATGGACACAGATGGGATGGATGGACACTGGATGGGTGGACATGGGTGGGATAGATGGACAGGGGATGGATGGACACGGGATGGGTGGACATGGACAGGATGAGTAGAAATGGGATGGATGGACACGGATGGATGGAGGGACACGGACGGATGGACGGAAGGACACAGGCAGGATGGACGTGGTTCCCCTCCAGCCCCCTCCCTGCCCTGCCTGGGGCTGCCCCACGGCCACGCGGGTCCGGCACAGCTGCCCCGGCCGGGGGGAGGGTCTGGGGGGAGGGTCTGGGCAGGGGGCCCCGGAGGGCTCGGGGGGAGGATCCGGGCGGGGGGCGGGGGCGGCTCCGGAGGTGGCGGCGGCTCCGGGTGCGGGAATGTTTGTGCAGCTGGAGCCGATTATGGGGCGGGAGCGGGGGTGGGGGGGGCGAGAGGAGAAATGGGGGGGGGCAAGGGGGTCGTGCGAGGCGGAGAGGGATGTGCAGGGAGAGAGTGTGTGCGCCAGGGGTGTGAGGAGGAGAGCGGGGTGTGCGCGGGGGGTGTGAAGGGGAGGGGGTGTCCAAGGGGGGTGCAAAGGGGAGGGTTGTGCTTGGGGGTTGTGCAAAGGGGGTGTGTTTGTGCTCGACGGGGGTGTGAAAGTGGGGTGTCAAGGGGAAGGGGGGTGCGTGCAAGGGGTTCCCCAGGATGGAGGTGCCTCCACACACACACAGCTCTCACGTGCACATGTATGTGCACACTCACGGGTCCCATCACATGCACACGTGTGTGTGCCTGTCCCACAGACGTGAGCAAACACCACACACCAGGGAGACGCCAGGCACAGCCCAGGAACAGTCCAGTAACACCCCAGGCACACACACATGTGTGCACACCCCGTGGGTGCCCCTCAGGGCCTGTGGGGTTCCCTCCCTCCCTCTCCCCACAGTGGGTGGGCCCCTGGGGGTCCCCAGCCCAGCCTCAAGGTGGTCCCCACTGGGGAGCACCAGCCCTTGTGTTCACTCTGGTCCCTACTGACGTACTGGGCCAGGAGGGGTTAAAGTCTGTCGGGGCTGTCCCTGCCCTGTTTGGGGACTGGAGGAGCCATCATGTCAGGGACCTTGAGGGTGACCCCCCTTTGCTGCCCAGCCCAGCCCCCCCCCCAGTCCAGCTCTGACCACCCACCCAAGAGGAAACCCAGGGCAGGGGCAGCAGGGGGAGGATGACACCTCAAAACAGAGAACTGGGGGTGCTTCCCCCACGGCACCGTGTCCCCCATCCCTGGGGCCACCCATCGAGGGTACCCCAAAACTCAGAGTCACCCCAGCAGGGTATAACCCCTGCACTGCCAGGGCCTGATCCCACTCCCTGTTTCCACCTCTTTTACCTCAAAACAGCCATTTCAGGCTGAACAAAATATTCCTTTGGCTCAAATCACCCCTTTTTATTAATTATTAATTGTTTTTATTAGTTATTATTATTAATGAAGGGAAAGAAATCACCACCCAGCAGGGCAAACACTCTGCTTGGCTTTGTCTGCCTTCTCCAGGGAAGAGAAGGGAGGGAGGGATGAAGAGATGGATAGATGGATGGATGGGTGGATGGAGGGATGGAGGGATGGATGGAAGGATGCAGGGATGGATGGAAGGATGCAGGGATGGATGGACAGGCACCCCCTGTCACCACACACCCACGCCTGCTGGGTTTCAGGGGTGGACATGGGGTTCAAAACTCATTTAATGCTCTTTTTTAAGGGGTGAATTCATTAAATCCAGTCACTGATTCAATGCCAGGGTGGATGGACTCCGGAATTCCAGGATGTGCCTGGTGCACACGGGGTTCCCTGGTCATGGACCCCAATGTTTGCCCACAGCAACTCGAGCCAACGGCTCCACTGCAGCCCCAGCCCTTCCTCTGCCAAAATCCTCCCTCCATTCCCCCCTTGAAGCCACTTTTTGGGCCTCTAATCGCCAAAATATATCATCCCTCCATTTTTGAGGGTGTTTTTAAGTGTCTTTTGTGGGCACAGGGCTGGATCCATCCTGGTGCTGCAGATGTAATGAGTTGGGTCAGGTCTCAACACCACTCATCCCACAGTCTGCTCTCCAGGCTTTTCCCACTGCAGGGAGACAGAGCCAGGGGTTGAATGGCCTTAAAGACACCTCCACCCCCCCCAAATCCACTGCTTCTGGTGTCACCTCCCCATGTCAAACTACAGCCTGTCCCCAGGGCTGTCACCCCTCGGGGTGATTCCACCATTCTGGGGGTTCCCCGGAGCACTGGCACACCAGGGAAAGCTGGTTTTATTCCCAGTTTGATATAAAACTGACCCTTCAAGCCATTCAATTTGGTTTTCCAGTGGTGGAAAGGTGCTGGTCTGCAGGATGCTCATCCTGGGCTGTTTGGGACCATGGTGGGGACAGAAGCAGGACGGGGTCAGCTACGGGTGGTTTTGGGGAGCTCAGTGGTGATTTGGGGGCTGTTTTCTGCCCAGTTGAGGGTGCAGGGCCGGGTGTCCCCCCAGCCCAGCCTGTCTGTTCCCCCACTGCCAGCAGAGCTCCCGGGGCAGGGGAAGGGGCAGGAAGGGGGGTGTGAACAGGGGGAGAACACACTGGAAAGTGGCTCTCCCGCCCACGAGGATGGATCCGGTGGTGGGATGGGATCCTCCTCGGTGGGGGAGGAACAGGATCCTCCCGGCTGGGGTGGGGACAGGGTGGGATCCTCGGTGGGATAGGAACAGGATCCTCCTCGGGAGGAGAGAGACAGGATCCTCCTTGGTGGGACAGGGACATCATCCTCCTGGAGGGGACAGGGACAGCCTCCCCGACGGGCCCTGCCGTCACCGGTGCCGAGGCCCTGCCAGGGCTTTCCTCCCTCTCCGGGGCTGTCTGGGGCGCTGTGCGGGCCGTGGGATCCACTGGGACCCCCCAGGACCTCCCGGGAGGACGTGGCCATCGATGTAGTCCCACGCTGCAGCCCCCACGCCCGCGCCAGGCCCACGGGTGGGCGGTGTCCCGCGTGGGACCCCCCTTTCACCCCACGCCACCGTGCAGTCACAGTGGGTCCCCCGGGGTGCCCCACGGCGGTCTCGGTGCCAGAGCCCCACACAGGTCGCAGTGGGAATCCCTGGGCCCCGTGTTCCCCCCACCTCCCTCCCCTCCTTTCCCCAGGACGGGGCGGGACCCCCGGCGGTCCCAGACTACGCCCACTCCCTAGACCACGCCCACTCATTAGACCACGCCCACTCATTAGACCACGCCCACCCTAATACATCACCCAACTCAATAGACCACGCCCACCCCGCTTCCCGCCCCTTCTCAAGCCTCGCCCTCCCCCTTGAGACCACGCCCCCTTCTCCCCGGCGAGCGCGCCCTTAGCAGACCACTCCCCCCGGCAGCTATTTTGCATGACCACGCCCATTTTAAACGCCCCATCCATGCAAAGCGTTCAGTCTTAGGCCACGCCCCCTTCCACAGGCCACGCCCCCTTCCTTGCTCCCAGCCTGCCTCCCCTCACAAAACCACGCCCCCTCACTCAAACCACGCCCCCTTCCAACGCCAAACGCGCTCTTGCCAACCACTCCCTCCCCCGCTCCCTGCCATCCCTCGCTCCCTGCCGACCCTCGCTCCCTGCCATCCCTCCTCCCCTCACCAAACCGCGCCCCGTCCCTAAACCCCGCCCGCTTTCCTTCCCCTCCAGACGCGCCCTTCTCGAACCACCCCCTCCTTCCCCCAGACCACGCCCCTTCCCTTAACCCCGCCCCCCGCAGTTCCCGCCGTGCCGCGCGCGCGGAAGGGGCGCGGCTGCGGCGGCGGCGCCGCCCCTTCCGTGAGGGCGGCGAGGCGGAGGAGCGGCAAGATGGCGGCGTCGGCCGTCGTGCTGGAGCTGCAGCGCGCGCGGTCCCTGGTCTCCACCGACCGCGAGGCCGCCATCAGCATCCTGCACTCCATCGGTGAGCGCCCCGGCAACCGCCGCGCCCCGCGCCCCGCGCCCGCAACGCGCCCCCCCCCGGCGCCCCGCGCCGCTGCTGACTCACCGTGCGGGCAGCGCGGCCTTGGGCCCGGCTCGCTCCGCGCCGCGGGGCTGTGGAGGAGTCGGAGCCGACGCTGTGTGAGCGTTGATGTGTGAGGGGGTGCTCGGGCCGTGCCGGTTCGCGGGGGGTTCTCGTTGCGGTGCCGCGGCCGCGCTGAAGGGCGGGCGGCGAGGGCTCCTCCTGCAGCTCTGGAATTCCCTGTGAACCCTCTCAGCGCCGCACACGCTGAGCTTTGAGGGGGCTTTTCGTTGTGCCTCGGCTCGGTTTGAACTCCTCGCCGGAGAACTTCGCCCCGTGTTCGCTCTGCTCGTCCCTGGCGGGTGCTGGTGGCACCCCCTGCCCTGGGCATTTATTGTTGAAGGGGTTGTCGGTGATTTGGGGGTAAGAGAGTGGAGACCCCTCGGAACCGGTGTAAAACCAGTAACGCCTTAATTCTTGTGCCGTGCGGGGGCTCTGCAGAGGTGCCGTGACCCGCTGTCACCGCGCTGTGCCGGGAGAAGTTTTCCTGGTGCTCGTGTCCGGCCTCGGAGGGGCTGTCAGGGCTTTAAGAGTTGTTTGTGCCTCCCTCGGTGTTTTGCTCATTGTTGATGTTCTCAAGTCACGTTGGGCCGGGTCAGGCTCAGTCAGGACTCCCAGCCCCAGCTGTGGGTCGGGAGGATCGGGAGCAGCCTGGAGTGTTGTGCGATGCTTTTCTCCTTGAGAGCAAAGTTCCCTCGCTTTGGGCACCACGCTGAGTTACAGGGGCTGAGAGCCACAGTCCAGGCTCGTGGAGGGTTTAGTCCTCTCAGAGCTGGGATTTTAGCTCTTTTTGTGGGGAAGTTGGAGGGATTCCTTGCGCTGGGGATGGTGGCAGGGAAGGAAAGGGATAACTCATGAATTGGTGCTTCTGGGTGTCGTTTGGCCCTTTACCTGCCCGGGAGCAGAGTCACTCACCTGGCACAGCAGCTGTGACACCTGAGTGAGGGGGGACATACCCACCTCTCAGAGATGGTGTTGTGCTGCATTTCATCCAGGGGATCTCAGTTTAACACACAAAGCAGCACCATTAGCAATCCCAGAGTGGGATAACCCCGGAAATCCCATTAAATGCCCTTTATTTGGTTCTGTGGCTCTGGTGTGTGGTGGTGTCTGTAAATGCTGCTTGCAGAGCTGGACAAGGTGAATGAGACTGTTCAGAGCTGGGATTGCAGTGGGGTCTGTCAGCTGTGATACCCTCATGGAGCACAGGCAAAGCTCTGCAAACTGAATTTAAACTTCCCAGAGAACCTGCCCCCCTGACCTCTCGGGCTGGGCTGAGCTCACCGGTGCCTGTGGGATCAGCTCCTGCTTTTGGGCACCTCTCCAGGAGCTGACCAGCAGGGATTGTCCTCTGGAACAGCACCAAAGCAACTTTTCCTGTGTTTTTTTTCCCCAGTGAAACGTGATGTCCCGGAGAACGATGAGGAAGCAGTGCAAGTGAAGGAGCAGAGCATCCTGGAGCTGGCATCACTACTGGCCAAGACTGGGCAGGCAGAAGGTGAGTCTGAGATCCAGCTGAGCTGACAAGAGGTACTGCAGCCAGTGGGTTTAGTCTCATTATTTATGGGACAGCAGGAAAAGCAGCTTTTGGCAGGGAATGTTTTCTCAGAGACAGGGCAGAAACTAAACTAAAGAAACCCTAAAAAATTAAATAAACAACATAAAATGTTAATCTTGTGCTGCTTGTCCCAGTGTCCCAAATGATGCTGCTGTACAGTTCAGTCTGTGACCCTTGGACATGTTGGTCTTTTAGTACAAGTGATTAAAGTTTTGTTAAGTCATTATGTTTGGGATGAGAAGTGTCTCCTGATTGTTTTTTAATTACCTCAGAGCCTTGTTTCAAATGGGAAAGTTTGTCCCATAAAGTCCTTTCTCTCCAGCAGCTTCCCTCACAATTAATTGATTTATCTGCTGGGCCATGACATCAGCAAAGCCTGCCCAGCTCCACATGGGAGCAGGATGGGACAGTCCCTCCATTGTGAGGGGACAGAGATGGAGTTGAGTTCTCTGTTCAGTGATTATTTGGAATTTGTTCCTGTCTTCTGTTTCCTCAGGGCAGGGGGTTGGTTATTTTGCGCTCAGCAGTTTGGGGTTGTGTTTGTGCCTTTTTTGGGGGCACTTTTCACCTGGAGCATTGCAGGAGCTGTCACACTGTGTCGGTGTTCCCTGGCCAGGCTGCAGCCCTGGGGCTTCTGCCTGTGCACAGCAGTGGGTCAGGGGGAGCAGTGGAAGGTGTGTGCTCTTAAGTCTGGCACTGGTGGGGAAAGCAGCCCAGCAGGAGGTTTAATCCCACTGGAATTGGACTGGGACACCAGAGCTGACACTGGGAAAGCTCTGTGAGGGCTCAGGGAGCTGCTGATCCAGATCACAGTTTATATTTGTTGTGGAATTACCCCCTGGTGTCCCACTGTCCAGCCTTTTAAAACATCTCTTCGCCTGGGCCATTTAAGTGCTCTGCCCATATCCACAGGTGTTCTGAGCATTCCAGACCCCAACTCCACTGTGGATCCCATTTAAAAGGGCTGGGGACGGGAGATACTGGCCCTGAGAGTAGTGCTGGAAACAAAGGTGCTGTTCATGTCCCTTCACTCAAGGTGTGCATCTCTGATTCCTGCTGGGGACTCCTTCCAGAGCCTCTGGGGAACAATAAACCCTTCCAGCACAGGATTCCTGCAGGAAGGCCTGGAGCAGGACAAAGGAAGCTGCTGTACAAGTGTCCCTTTCCTAATTGAAGTCAGTCAGCTCGGTGTGGGTGTCACTGTGCCAGTGCCCTTTGCACTCTGCTGTTTGCTCATCTAGAAAAAACCAAACATGGTTCTGCCCCTGCACCAAGGGAGATGTGAGTGCTTGGGCCAAAAAGGGGGAAACCATCACCAGGGTGTCCTCAGGTCACTGTGGGATGTGCTACTGGGGAGCAGAACTGGGAGCAGAGTCCATGTGGCCTCCTCATCTCTGCAGAGCTTGGAGTAGTCTTGAGTTTAAGTGGAAGTTTTACACCAGTATAAAGAACTCCAGGGTTTTCTGAGAGGGTGGGCAGCTAATAGATTTATTTCTTTTTAAGGGGAAGGCTAAGAAATTGAAAATAACAACATTAACTCATCAAATGCGGGGTTATGGAGGAGCAAACTTGAAATGTATTTGCAGGGTGTTAGAGAGAACACTGAGCTGCAGAGTGATTTTCTTCTGGGTGGAAGAAAATTAATGTGGTGACATTAACAGGCCAGTTGTGTGTGTGTAGATGGGAGTGGGATCAGCAGGATGTGCTTTCTGGAGGTGTGGTGGAGCTGGGGGGGAAGGAACGGGTACCCCAGCTTGGGGCTGTGCTGGTGCTGTGGGAGAGGCTCTGTCACCTTCCCTTCGTGTCACTTTTCCAGGTTTAGTTTTAACAAGTCGTGACAGGTGACAGGTTTGAGGTGACAGGTTTGAGGTGTTGCAGTGCCCAGTATCCCTAGAAGTGGATATTGGGAAGAAATCTTTCCCTGTGAGGGTGGGAGGCCCTGGCACAGGTTGCCCAGAGAAGCTGTGGCTGCCCCTGGATCCCTGGAAGTGTCCAAGGCCAGGTTGGACGGGGCTTGGAGCAACCTGGGCTAGTGGAAGGTGTCCCTGGCCATGGCAGGGGGTGGCACTGGATGGGCTTTAAGGTCCCTTCCAACCCAAAACATTCCATGATTCCATGAGTCTGCTGAATTGCAGCCTTTGTTTAGAAAAACAGCAATAATACCAGTGACCCTCTTCAATCCTGGATCCTTATCAAGCAGATAAACTCACAGATCAATTCCTTTTTTTTAATGACAGTTCTAGGTTTTTATAGAATTGGAATAACTCGGATCAGGAATTTGGATCCATGTTGTGTGAGCTCATGGAAGCACTTTCCCCGAGGATGAGCAGCAAGGCTTAATTTTCCAGAGCTGCTGCTCATCACTTCTCCAGAGCTGTCAATCACACCCCTTTACCAGGCATTGCATTCACTTGAAAAAAATAAAATCCTAAAAATAGTTGATGGTTATGTTGGTAGGGAAGAGAAATTTCTGTGGGAACTTTGATCCCGTGTGGCTGAACGTGTAGTTTGCAAAATGCACAGCTGGATTCCAGCTGTTGACTTGGATTTCTCCTGAGTTCTGGGGCAGCTGCAGAGCACATCAGTGGAAAGGTTGGACACATCCTGCATTATGTTTCACCTGATTTTTCCTTTTTTTCTTCTGAAGTTCCTGTGGGGAAGAGTATGTTGGGCACTAAAGCCATGATTCCACTGGTCCCGAGGGGCTGGGGTAGCACAGGGATGCACAGGAGGAGGTGCTTGGGAGTGGCTGAGAGCTGATGGATCCAGAGCCCCCCTTCCCAGCTCACTTCCTGATCCCTGGGAGTGGCTCTGTGCAGAACTGATGTGTTGGAAGGAGCTGTGTGCTGCTATCGTGGTGGTTTGTTTGCTGTGTGTGAAACCAAAGTGTTTGGCTTGGGTTCAGACGATTGGGATTTGCATCCATGAGTGGTACTGGGGGTTAAATGGACCTCAGGACAGGAGTGGTGTGGGTGAAGTGGGGCAGCAGATATCAGTTCCTTGTGGAGAAAAAGCTGGGCACTGTCAGGGCTTAGATATTAAAGTAGCTGTACCTTAGTTTTAGAAAAACCTGCCCATGTGTGCTCTGGCAGAGAGAAAGTCAAACTTTTATGAAGGCTAAGGCCTGGCAGAGCATCCTGTTTTGTACCCTGTTCAAGTATTTCATTGTGGAAGGATTCAGGATCTCTTGCACTGCAGTTTGGGAATGAGGCTGCTCTGAGGATCCAGGGCACACCCCAGATAAGTTCTGTTTGTTCTAAGTCTGCACTTTGAGATGTTTGAAAATGTCAGTACGACATCATTCCAGTGCCTAAAGGGGCTCCAGGAGAGCTGGAGAGGGATGTGGGACAAGGACCTGGAGGGACAGGACAAGGGAGAATGGCTTCTTACTGCCAGAGGGCAGGGTTAGGTGGATATTGGGAAGAAATTCCTCCCTGTGAGGGTGGTGAGGCCCTGGCACAGGTTGCCCAGAGAAGCTGTGGCTGCCCCTGGATCCCTGGAAGTGTCCAAGGCCAGGTTGGACGGGGCTTGGAGCAACCTGGGCTGGTGGAAGGTGTCCCTGGCCATGGCAGGGGGTGGGACTGGATGAACTTTAAGGTCCCTTCCAACCCAAACTATTCCATGATCACCATGAGTGATTGGATTGGAAAAAACTGGATTCCACTTCTTAAGAGTGTGAGACATGACTTGTATCAGTCTTGATTAAACTTAAAATAAATAGGTTGAAAAAGTAAAAAATATGAGGAATAATTTTTAGATATTAGTAAGATATTCTCATGACAATTACTTTGCATTACTGCTAAATGAAATATGGAAGAAACCTTGTTTTCATTTGTTTTTATTGGAATCCTCCCAAACTGAAATCCTCCTGATACTCCTCCATATACTAATTGAAATAAAATCAGTCTCTTATTTTAGTTCTGATTCAATACCAGTTTGATACAGAGTGTATTGAAGATTCCTGAATTAGTCATTGCAAGTCTTCGTTTGACTTTTCTTTTATTATTATTGAATCTTGCAAACACAGTGGTGTGAGATCCACCTGATATTTGGGTGAGACTCAAAAATCTGGGGCAAATAGCTGCGATTTCAGTGTAAACCCCTCTGCTGATGAGTCAGCACCGAATCCTGCTCTGCTGGAAGATCATCTTCCCAAACTGTAAACAGCCCTGGCTGGGACCTGCCTCGGTGGCCACGTGTTGTTTGTTGTAGGAGACTTTTCACTCGTGCGATTCCAACAGGTCACTCCCAGGGTGACACCGACTCCTAGAGCTGCTGTGCCCTGACTGCCACATTCCTGCTCTCTGGGAATGACACTTCAGGGGGTTTCTTCATAAAGACAGACTTTTCCTTCTTCCACCTCTTCTAAAGACTCACTTTATACCTTATAATATACCTATTGCGAGCAGAAATGTAGTTATGTGAGGTAAGAGCTAATCAGGTAAAGGTGTAGCTGGAATGTTAAGGAATGTCATTTTCCAGCAGTTGGAGTGTTAAGGAATGTCATTTTTCCATTTTGGAGCAGGGAGTGTATCCGACTTCCTGGGTCTAGCAGCAAACTGAGATCATAAAAACACATTTAAACACGAACTCCATTTTACAGAGAAATCTCAAAGCATTTAGCAGATTCTTACATTTTTTAAAAGGTGCCTGAGGCAGAAGTGGTTCCAACTGGTGGTAACTGGGGAGCTGCAGCACCAGGCAGTGTGGGCGAGGCTGGACCCCCCCCACACCTCTGCAGCCCCCTGTTTGCTGCAGGTGACATTTATCACTGTGTCCTGTGAAAATAACATGGAGAAACTGCCTGTTTGGTGGAATAAATGCTGTGTGCAGACCTGTCAGCAACTCTTGGCTCTTGTGTTTCATGGTTTGGGTTTGTTTTTTTCCAGAGCTGGGAGGACTCCTGAGGTACATCCGACCCTTCCTGAACTCCATCAGCAAAGCCAAGGCCGCCCGTTTGGTCCGGCACCTGCTCGACCTGCTCCTGGACATGGAGGCAGCCACAGGACAGGAGGTGAGGCTGCAATTCCAGCAGAATTCCAACTGTTCCTCAAAAGCTGCAATACCCTTATCTGACCTAGTTTGCTTCGCACTCAAGAATTATTCGTGTCATTTAAATGCACTTGGATGTATTTTATAAATAAAACATCAGATGATTTGATTCACAACCATGTTTTTCTGCTGCAGGTTAGGAGTGGCTCCCACCCTGTCTTAGGTTTGTGTTGTTTCCTCAAGTTGGGCCGGGTTGGATATTAGGGAAAATTTCTTCCCGGAAGGGGTTGTCCAGGCCTGGCACAGTCCCCATCCTGGAGGGATTTGAAAGATGTGTGGATGTGGCACCTGGGGACATGGATTAGTGGTTGCCATTCTGGGGGAATGCTTGGACTCGATGATCTTTGGGGTCTTCTCCAACCTAAATGATTTTAGGTGCAGCATTAGGAGTATTTTGTAGCGTGGTCAGTGTTGGGGATGGGAGAGGTGCTCCACCTGCTCCAGGGAGCTGGGGCCAGGAAAGGTGGGCCTGGTGTGGGATGGCATGGAGGAGCTGTCCAGGAGCTGCTGGGGTTCAATGGTCAGTGTTACTCAGCATCTTCCACCTGGAGACACAGTGTGGGGGGTGTTTGGCTGCACAGAGGCATGAAAGTTACTCCTGAAGTGGGAGTGGAAAGAGTTTTTCAGGTGTAAACTATGTCAATGGATGAACTTCTCCACAGAAAACCCAGGATAGCCCCCAGTTAGGATTCAGTCTGTTCTCTTCAGCTCCCTAGGATACAGTTGTTTGTTGTTTGGGGTTTTTCCCCACTTTTTGGTTATTTGGGAATGGGATAAGAACAGGAGCAACTTATAAGTGATGAGGAGCCACTCCCAAGCAGCGCTGACCTGCAGTGGGTTTTACTGGCACAGCAGTCCCTTAGGTGGAGAAGGGAGACAGGAGCAGCAGGTCAAGGACAAAACCAACATAAAAGCTGCACACAGGGACTGCCAGACTGCAGGGCAGATGAGGTTCTGCCATGCTGAGGGGCAGGTCATGTTCTCATTAGCCAAATTAGCACAGAACCATCACCTTTCAGTGCAGGTAACCCAGGAAATGTTCCTCCAAATTTGCTGTTTGGTTCTCGTGCCTTCTGTGTGATGTTGCCATAAATGGTGACAGAATGTTTTGCCCCCCTTTAGCAGAAGGGGTCAGGAAGTGGGGTGGGATGTGCAGGTGAGAAGAGGGGAATCCTTAAATCGTCAGGAGAAAATGAGCAGCTTCAGACTCTTCTAAAGTTAACTTGGTGTAAAGGACGATATTTGGGTGCAGTTGCAAAAGGGGTTGGAATAACAGCAATGGAAATAGGACCCAACGAGTCAAAATATTAATTTTCAAGCATATTCCAAACCCAAAAACTTAAGGAATGGTGACATCTAACCTATGAGGTTCTTGATGCAGCAGTCCTGAATCCTTTCAGAAGTGTTCCAAGGGACTTGGTGTTGAGAAGACTCCCAGGAGCCCAGTAAAGCAATGAAATTGGAGGTTTCTCCAGCTCCTAATGCTCCAGCTATCACTGGGCAATAAATTGAAACCTCATAATGGCTTTTTATAAAATGTTCCCATTTAATAAGCAGTGAGGAGGAGCTGACAAGTCCTGCAGTTGTGAGTTTAAACTTGTTAGTGCCTCCCCCAAATGCCTCCGAACGACACCCTTGGTGTCGTTCGGAGGCATTTGGGGGAGGCACTAACAAGGAAAGCTTTTAGCCTTGCCTGGTTAACCTTGACTTTTAGGCTGGACTAATTTCCTTCTGCTCCCTTTAAGGTGGACCTGTGTTTAGATTTTATTGAATGGGCCAAATCAGAGAAGAGGACTTTCCTACGCCAGGCTCTGGAGGTAGGTTACTAAGATCCCAAACCTGTGTAGGTCACATCTTCCCTTTTGTCAGGTTTAACACCTGACAAAATTAGTGGTTCTTCTCAAAAAAAAGGCAGGATTTTGTCCACAACTTGGACCACGTAACGTGACAAATATAGATGAATTTTAGTGAAGTCTGTGCAGATGAGAATGTCCAAAGTTTCATTTTACAAAATAAATCTGTTCTGGCTTTCCTCACAGCAGTTCCTTTTCTGTCCTCCAGGCCAAGCTGGTCTCTCTCTACTTCGACACCAAGAGGTACCAAGAAGCTTTGCAACTAGGTGAGGCTCCCACTAGATGGTGGTAGTAGATCTTTGCTTTTAAATGACTCTTGACAAGGAAAACCACGGGCTGTGTCATGTTCCTTGATAAGTCTTGTAGGATTTGGCTGTTAATTCCTCAGTGCTGTGCCAGTTCTGCCACCTTGGGTGATAACAGCTCTTAGAGATGTCTTTGCTCTCGTTGTTTCACCATCCTCACCCATCTCACCTGGTCTCAAGGCCAGGTTGGACGAGGCTTGGAGCAATCTGGACTAGTGGAAAGTGTCCCTGCCTGTGGCAGGAGGTGGAATGAGATGAGCTTTAAGGCCCCTTCCAACCTAAACCATTCTAGGATTCTGTGACTTATTAATTACAAATAATTTTGGAGGCTGTATCCAGTTGAAGGCTGGAGTTTGGCTGCTGCTGGAACATGCTGGAATACACTGCTGTGGTCAGGCTGAAGGGAGAAAGCAGCTTTTTGTCCCATTGCTCAAACACAACCCCAGGAAAGCAGTGCTGGGAAATGGCAGAACCCCTGTGGGTGTCCTTAGACCAGCTCTGGTGAGGTGCTGTAAAGACTTCAAGAATTTGCTCCTGCACCACCTGAGATGGTCATTAACCACATGAACTCCTGCTCTGCCCCAAAGCAGAGTGAAGCAGGTCATCTTACAGCTCCCCTGGTGCCTTTGGAATGCTCATTTTGGAAATGACTGCAGATGAATGTTTAAGCTGCGAGTGAAGTTTAAGCTGCGAGTGAGGTTTAAGGTGGCTGAGGTGTGTTTGCACAGCAGTGTGGCAGAGCAGGGCTGAGGGATGACTGCATGGACACAGTGCTCACCTGGGACCCATAACTTCTGAACCTGAGTGGTGGCATGAGCTGTGTCATGTCCAGAGTCACCTGGGGGACTTGTATCTGATCAGAATATCAGGTTAAGTGCTGTTGTACATGGAATTCAGGATGGAGTTAGAACTAATTTGCATATAGAAATGTAATTAACTCAGGTTTAAACTGATCAGAGGCCACACTCCAAAGCTGTGCTTAACGAGTTTAATCCCTTGGGTGGTGGTGGGGCAGCCTGGGGAGCTGGGAAGGCCTGTACCTCTAGGACAGCCCCTGTGATGCTCCACTCAGGGGTCAGTGTTGTGTCCATGACTGTGGGGGGTCAGGGCAAGCAGGGAGTCTCTCTGGGATGTTTTTACCCAATAATACAGTTTCAGATCTGCTTTTCAGCCCCTGAGAACAGCAGGAGAGGAGGAGGTGCTCATCTCTGCTCACCCTAAGTTACCTCTTGGCTTAGTGGGGGGAAAGAAGGAGACAAGTTTTCTCCAAGACTGGCTCATTCTGTCCTCACAAGGCTTTGATGTGACAGCTTATCCTGGCATTCCTTAGCCTGTCCATTCCCACCTCCTACATTTGTCCTGTAAATATCCTGTGCTTAAAGCATTCCTTCCTCATCCCATGATCTTAGGAGATGCTTAAAAATCCTCAAGTCTCACCTTTAGGGCCCTGGTTTGAGAGCAGCAGGTCACAGAGCTGTTGTCCTTCCCCTCTCCAGGCTCCCAGCTCCTGCGGGAATTGAAAAAGATGGATGACAAGGCACTGCTGGTGGAAGTGCAGCTGTCAGAGAGCAAGACTTACCATGCCCTGAGCAACCTGCCAAAAGCAAGAGCAGCCTTAACCTCGGCACGGACCACGGCCAATGCCATCTACTGCCCCCCCAAGCTGCAGGCAGCGCTGGACATGCAGTCAGGTGAGGCCTCCAGGAGAAAGGGGACATCCAGGACTCCTCCCGGCACATCAGTGACTCATCCTGAAGGGAATAATGGAAAATGATGCTCGGTGGGACCTCACGGTGCCCACCCCTCTCCCCAGTTCCAATGACATTGCTCCTGACACTTGTGTTTCCAGCCCAGTTTTGATAACCCCCAGTGGTGGATGGTCTGTCACCTCCCCAGGCACTGCAGCATTACACTGTGTTCCTGACCCATTACACAGTCCTGACCCAATTTACAGGCACTTACCTGAAGTGCCCCAAACTCATTTCTCTTAAAATGTCCTCATAAGAGAGGGCAGGGATGTTCTTCTGATAGAGATGAGGGAAAGGGGGCACAGGATTCCCTTTACTGAGTACCACTGAGCAACCAAATTGTTCTGTCCTCTTCCAGTTATGTCCAGAATGACCTCTGGTTTGTCCCTCCCACAGGTATTATCCATGCAGCAGAAGAGAAGGACTGGAAAACAGCCTATTCATATTTCTATGAGGCATTTGAGGGAAATGATTCCATTGAGAGCCCCAAAGCCATCACTGCACTGAAGTACATGTTGCTGTGCAAAATCATGCTGAACAGGTACGTGGCAAATGGTGCTGGGAAGAACATCCCTGCATTTCCAGGGGAAAGGCTTTTTGTTTATAAGGCTCTGAGTTCTAATGAGGGAACTCAAGCAGTGGCTGCTTTATCACCTAGTCAGTGCTTCTCAGAGGGTGGTGTTTGAACTGTAGTAATTTGCTGTCAGTTGGGAATTTTGGAGGCACTCTGGGGTTTAAGCTGACCGTGTTGCTGAATAAATGCTCTGTTCCCTTCCCTCCCCTCTCTAGCCCAGAAGATGTGCAAGCATTAGTGAGTGGGAAGCTTGCTCTGCGGTATGCAGGAAGACAGGTATAGAAACTTAATCCTTCCTATCTTCCTCTTATCTCTCAGAATACTGGGTTATTCTTTTTGTCAAACACTTTGGTCTTTTCATACCAAAATGCCACTCCTGAGTGAAATCCAGAACTGATTAAGTTACCAAGAATCATTACCAGCAGTCAGTTGCCTTCAAGGGATTTCCAGTGATTTTCACAACCTGGGGGGTTCACTTCATTTCCCCCATTTTTCTCCTCCCTTCATGAACCACAAAATGCCCAATGGCATCAGGGCCTCGTGTCCCAGCCCAGCAGGTTGAGTCCTGGGGGGCTGTGAGGTGGAAGGAGTTGTTAAATCCTGTTCATTCTGACATGTCAACGTGCCAGGCTGGGAATGCTGCTCCTCAATTAAATCCAGGGATGCTTACAGAGTGTGCAGTGCCAGAAACCAGGTGTGCCAGGGGCTGGGCCAGGCTGGGAGCCTCCTGCCCTCAGGGCTGTGCTCAGGCTGGTCTGTGCTCTCACTCAGGAGCTGATGCTCCCCTGCCCACAGGGGATTGGGAATTACCAGAGGAGGTCAGAGTGGAAGAGTCTGACGTGGGGATATCCCTCCTGGAGCAGGAAGGGCAGCCCTAATCCTGCCTCATCCCCTTCCCCAGACTGCCAGCTGGTTGGAGGCTCCTTTCCAGAGCAGGAGGGGCAGCTGGGTGGGAGATCCTGGGTGTTGTCCAGACTGTGCTGCTGAGACAGCCACGATCAGCAGTTCCTGCAGCAGCTGGGGAACCCTGGGGACAGCTCAGTGGGAATTGTGGAATATCTTGAGTTGGAAAGGATCATCAACTCCAACTCCTGGCTCTGCACAGGACAATCCCAAAAAGAAAAGGAGTAGCAGAAGTCTGGGCCTTGTGCCCAGAGCCACGTCCTGGGCACTGTTCTGCTGTTCTTTGGTGGGGTTGCCACTCTCTTTGGGGGAAATCAGGTTGGGGCTGAGGCTCTTGCTTTGTTCCAGCAATTAATGGGTAGACAAGAAGATGCTGTCCCTGGTGGGGTATCCCTGGGACTGCTGCTGGGCCCCTGTCACCTGCTGCAGGGGAGAAACTCAGCCTGAGGGCTGAAAATGGCCACCTTCGCTCAGCAAGTGCCTAATGGGGCATTTTCCTTAAAAACAGTGTCAAACTTACTCCCAACCTGCAGCTGGTGATCTCAGACCTGCAGACCTTGGGTGCTTTGTGGGGCTGGTTCCACACCGTGTCCTGCAGCTGCTGGACACGTTCCCCCCTCAGCAGCTGCTCTGCCTTGTGGCAGTGACACTCCCAGGGCTCTGTAGCACAAGGAACATTCCTGATTTCCTGCTTAAGCACGTTCCCAGGATACTGCACAGTTTGCATAATCTCAGTGAGAGGAGATTCCAGAAAAAAATAACCTCTTTTTGGTGTTCTTTCCCCGCAGACAGAAGCACTAAAATGCGTGGCACAGGCCAGCAAGAACCGGTCGCTGGCAGATTTTGAAAAGGTGAGACAGCAAATGGGGCCTGGCTGGACAAAAACCAGTCAGAAATGCCAGGTTTGGAAAGCTGTAGGAGCTGCTACATCCCACAGCAGGAAACCATGGAAACATTGATAGAAAACAACAGTGCACCAAGCAAACACCCCTCAATAATCAACCGGTTTGCTCTTCTCAGCGTGGGGGGTGAACTTGTTTGAACCTGTTTTTTTTAACTTTTTATATTTGGAGAGCCAACTCAGAAGCAGTTTTCCTTTTGGTGCTGTTCACTGGGATGTGTATCTTCCTGAAATTTTTCCTGGCTCCAGCAAGAATAGCCACAGAGGATTCCCATGTCAGGAGCCAATCCTGCTGCGTGTGAAGCAGAGATTTGGGCTTATGTGAGGATGAAAAAAGCTTGAAAGGCTGCTGGGCTGTCATGACCTCCTGGCTTTTAGCTAAGTTTGGGGTTGGATTAGCCATGATACTGTGCTGGGCAGGGAGGGGAGGGGGTTTCATCCTCAGAGAACCTGTTCTACCTCAACTATTTCTTCCACAGGCCCTGACAGACTATAAGGTGGAGCTCAGGGACGACCCCATCATAAACACTCACTTGGCCAAGCTCTATGATAATTTATTGGAACAGAACCTGATCAGAGTCATTGAACCCTTCTCCATAGTACAGGTAAATGTTTCCAGCAGCACATCCAGCTGATGCCTCTGTCCCCTGCTGCTGGGGGGTGAGGGGCTTGTTCCCTCATGGAATACTCCTTACACAGAGCTGCTCAGCACTTCAGAGCTCAGGGTTCATCGTGTTCAGCTGAAAAAATGATCAGGAGGGGGCTGAGACCTTTGGAAAACCACATTCCAGAGTCACGGGCCTTTCCACCTGTTTCCCTTATGCTCGCTGAAAGGTGACTGGCTTTGGACCCTGAAGGTAACAGTGTTTTTCTTTGATGAGCTCTGACAGGGTGTGGGCAAAGCTGCCACGGTCTTGGAGATGAAATATTTCATGTTTCAGAGTGAAAGGGCTTTAGGTGTCCAGTCCACCTTCAGTTAAAATTAGACATGAAGGACCTGAAGCTGCAGAGAGGACAAAGCCACTGCAGATTTTTAGCCCAGAGCATTTCCAGGCCCTTGAGCTGTTCCAAAGAGCCCCAAACCTCTGTGTTCTGTGTCCAAAGTGCAGCTAAAGATTTACCTGACTCTGTTGGTCTCTCTTGTAGATTGAACACATATCCAGCCTCATCAAGCTCTCAAAGGTAAGAACCTCACTGGAAATCAGTGGCACATCTTAAAAAGGGCAGAGGAATTGGGGTTAAATGGCATTTGCCACTGGAAACTGAACATGAAGTGTGACAGATGAGCTCCACAGCATTCCCAGGCAAATATCCCCTTGGGAATTCAACTTTAACTTGGGTGGTTCCTGGGAGGCATCAAGTCTTCCTGTCTCTAGACTTTGCTGTAACATCCCCTTCCCTCACATGGGTTTTACTCCCTCTCTTGGCACTTGCTTTTTATTGGAGGCAGATTTTCCTCTGCTGCAGGAACAGCTCCTGTCCTGACTGGCTCAGTCTTCCCTGCTGCCCTGGGTTTAATCCCCTGAGCATACCCAGGGAAACCTTTCTTAGACCTTTAAGATGCAGGATCCAGCTAATCACCCTGCAGTGTCATCAGGGCTGTGACTGTCACACTGACTGTTGCAATAACTGCTTTACAGATAATCCCAGCCAGATTAAGTGTTAGGAAAATCCAGTGTAATCCCAGGAAGTTGCATCCCAGAGTGCTGCTGTCGTGTCCTGGCAGTAAGGGCAGAGCTTTGGACGTGAGCTGAGCTCAGCTTTGTGGTCACAGTCACAGGAATCACTGAGGTTGGAAAAGGCCTCTGACATCATCGAGTCCAACTGTTCCCCCAGCACTGCCAAGGCCACCACTGACCCATGTCCCCAAGGGCCACATCCATGTGGCTTTTAAACCCCTGCAGGGATGGGGACTCTCCAGTTGCCCAGGGCTGGACAACCCTTTCCATGAAGAAATTTTTTCCTGATATCCAGCCCAACCCTCTCCTGGCACACAGGTTTTTCCTAGACCAGCCCTTGGTGTTTAACACATCCTTAATATTTGGAGTAAAAGCTGCTCTGCAGCTGTTTAACTGCAGCTGTGTCCCCTCTGCCCAAGGAGCTGGAGAGGAGCTGCCTCCCATGGGCCTGCCTGGTGCTGGGTGGATTAAATAAAACTTGGCCAACCCTTGACCTAATCCTTGCTGAACTGAGCTAGAATGTTCCAGATCCCCCGAGGAATAAAGCTTGTCTGAAGTGACAGATTCAGCATCATCTGTGGAACAAGGAGGCAGGACATCCTGGGTTTTCTCCTCATTAAAAGCTGCTCCTTAATTTCCTGAGGCATCTAAAGCATATGGTGGCATCAAAACCTATCCTGACATTCAGTGGTAGCTGCTCTTGAGCAGTGCTCATGTCCCACCAGGGCTGAGTAAAATTCACGTGTTTTTATGTACTTGTGGGAGACTTTTGATTTCTCTGCTTCCATTTCAGGCTGAGGTAGAAAGGAAGCTGTCACAGATGATCTTGGACAAGAAGTTTCATGGTGAGTCTCTGCATCCCTCAGTCCTGAGTGCCTTGGTGCCTGTGTGTGCACAGAGCTGTGCTTGGACTCCTCTTCCTCCTCTGAACCCTGGGGGTGCTCAGCCCCCCTGCTCTGCTCAGGTGACAGCCAGGGAGGCTCTTCCTGCTGCAGCATCACAGAGGACAGTCAAGGAGGCTGTTCCTGCTGCTCCATCTGCCTTCTTTAAGCCCAAGGATTGATTTTTCACAAATCAGGAACACTGTTGGATTCTCCTGTGCTGTGAGAGCATCCAAGGAGGGTGTGGGACCCCCAGGTGGGCTCTTCCCCCATGGAGCTGACTGGGATGTGGTCGCCTTTCCCAGCTGGTTTGTATCCAGAGTGTTCTGTTGGAAGGGGCACTCCCATGGCACAGGAGGTGCTCTGGGTTGGCTGGGCCCACAGCAGAGGTGCTGCCCTAGTGATCCCTCAGGGAAGCAGCTCTGCTCTGGTTATGTTGTCCCTGTGTCAATCAGCAAGGCCCCTGGATGTGGCTGAGGGAGGGGAAGGCTGGGAGCAGCACATTGGGCACAGAACACTCTGGAAGGACAGAGCCCACCTGGCACCTGGGAACAGTCCCATTATAGACCAGCTCCTTTTTAGCCTTGCTCCAGTGCTGGGCTGATCCATCCAGCTGGGCACAGGGCCTCGAGGAGGCAGGGAGCTTGTAGGGAATGAGCTTCTCCTTGGTGGCTTCTCAGGCTGTTCCCTGGGATGTATTTTTTCCCTGGGAATGTTGATGCAGTCCTGACCAAAATCAGCCAGTCCAGCACAACACATGAGCCCTTCCCAGACCCTGGACGTTTCTGGGGTAGATCCCTGATTTCCTACTGTTGACCCATGGAGCATCCCAGTGCTAAAGGCAGCTTGTTCCCACAGGAATCCTCGACCAGGGCGAGGGCGTCCTGATCATCTTCGACGAACCCCCAGTAGACAAAACTTATGAGGCCGCTCTCGAGACAATTCAGAACATGAGCAAAGTAGTGGATTCGCTCTACAACAAAGCCAAGAAGTTGACATAGGTGAGTGGGGCCTCTCCAGGCTCACAGAGCTATATCCCCATCACTCCCAGGCTGTGTCCCCGAGCCTTGTTCCCTCTCCTCTCGAGTGACGTGGCTCTGTTTTCTCTTTGCAGAGTTGAATTTGCTAGCTGTCATTTGGAGAGTGTGTGTGACAGGAGAGTGAAACCTTTGGGAAAATGTTAGGAGACTTTTTTTTTTTTCTTCTTCTTCGTTCTACTTTTCGCTCGGAAAGTTTTTAAACTTCCTCATCCGGTGCATCTTGTATTCCAGACGATGCGTGTTCCAGTTTCCATGTAATCTTTACTGGCCGAACTTTGTATCTGGGGGGGGAAATATTGTTTAAACAAAGAGGGTATTCTAAATAAAAGGAAAAAGGCTTACACTACCTAAACATGTGCTTTCCACTTCCTGAGGGACGGCAGAGTTCAGCAGGGACAGCGTTTTGTTACCAGTAGGTGCCCAAATCCAGTTTGTTTCCTCTCCTCCGCCCCGAAACCGGAGCTGTGCTGGTGGAGCACGAGCAGCCAACTCGATTCCATTTGTACTGAACCAAACCAACCCAAAATGTACAGACTGCTGGTTTATTTTTCAAGCCTCAAGGCCTCAGACCCCCCCGGGAAGCAGCTCCATGGAGGTTTTCCTGCAGGATGGAGCTGTTGGGGTCCCGGCCCCGCTCTGGGCAGAGGGGCTGGCGCAGGTTCCCCTGAGCCTGACTTTGCATGCTCTTGTTTGCAGATAGAGTAGGTTTTAAATGTTTTCTCCCTCCCCACCTGCACTGGTAGGAAGAGCAGGTGACCCTGACTGTCCACATTTACTCTGCTGCATCAGTGTTTGATTTTTGTTCCCCATCCGATGTGGGACAGCTTGGCCCTCTGGAATAGCCCAGTGCAGCTCGCTGGGAGCTTCCTCCTTAGTCCCAAAGTCATGTGGGGGGTGGAGCACAGTGTATTCCAGCATGTTCCATTTTCTGGTGAGGTTTCCAGCAGGTTTTAATGCCATTTGGGCAGTGTAAGCTTCTGCATCTCTGTCCTGCTCATCTTTATTTCTCCTTTCCCCTCTGTCTCTTTTTCCCTCTCCATGTTTTTCTTACAAAATTTATATTTTGTAAAAGGATTCTGTTTTATCAGGAAATACTCTGCCTTCACGCTGACTCTTAGACTGGCTGATTTTTGCCTTTTCTGTTCACATTTTGACCTCTCTGACCTTATTTTTTATTTTATTTTATTATTCTTAATTTCCATCTCCTCCAGTCAGTCGCTGTTTGGGTTTTTGGCACCATCAATATCAAATGTACAAACGGTTCTTGCTAACCAACACCAGGTATATCTGATGTTCAGATGAGTTCCAATAAAGAATTTTTTTTTCAAAAACCTCTGTCTCCTGTTTTCAGCCACCGAGGCACATCCTGGGCACATTGGGGGCACGTTTTTTTTTGCTTAGGGAAGGGTGGGATCATCCCCTCACCAAAGCATTGTTGGGGTTGATGTTTGGAGACACCAAATGTGAGGGGTCATGTTGGAAACAGCATCACTAAAGATTTATGAATTGTGACCTGTTCCTGGCACAACTCTTGAGTTCTACTGAATTAAGTATATTATGATAATAATTGGGGGCTCATGAAAAGAAGGGAGAGGGATTTTTTTATACTGGCAGATAGTGACAGGACAAGGGGGAACGGCTTCCCAGTGCCAGAGGGCAGGGTTAGATGGGATATTGGGAAGGAATCCTTCCCTGTGAGGGTGGGGAGGCCCTGGCACAGGTTGCCCAGAGAAGCTGTGGCTGCCCCTGGATCCCTGGAAGTGTCCAAGGCCAGGTTGGACGGGGCTTGGAGCAACCTGGGCTGGTGGAAAGTGTCCCTGCCCATGGCAGGGGGTGAGACTGGATGAGCTTTAAGGTCCCCTCCAACCCAACCCATTCCATTATTATTATTATTAAAAATCAATAAGATCTGGCCTCTGGGTCCTCCAGCCATTCCTGAAAGTGCCCTGATGCCATATTGGAGTCTCACACTACAGGGCCAGGCCAGGATTCCTCTTCAGGCTGGGGAGGGTTTTTAGGGTGTCATTGATACAATGTCTTGAATTTCCATGTCTGAAAGTCGCACAGCTGGGACACCAGATGGTGTCCTTGTACCAGGTGGTGCAGGGAAGAGACCTGCCCTCAGAGGCAGGAAAAGGTGAAGGATTTCACTCTGCTCTCACTCAGGGCTTGGGCTGCAGGGTAGTGCAGTTTTAGTTTTAATAGTTCTATTTTTAAGCTATAAGTAACTCATAAAATACTTCCCCAAAGCAGCTCTGGCCAGTTCACCATAATGCCACTGAAGTGTTTTCCCTGGGGATGCATCCCTGTGGATGGGATTTGCTGATGTACGTTGCAGATTGTGGGTGAGGGAAGGGAAATTCATTTGTGGAAGCAGAGCTGGAGCTGGTGGACAGGCAGGGCTGGGATAGAGAAAGGTGGGGATGGCTTTGAAGTCATAGAATCCCTGAATGGTTTGGGTTGGAAGGGACCTTGAAGCCCATCCAGCTCCATTCCCTGTCACAGCCAGGGACACCTTCCATAGCCCAGGTTGCTCCAAGACCCATCCAACCTGGCCTTGGACACTTCCAGGGATCCAGGGCAGTCACAGCTTCTCTGGGCAACCTGTGCCAGGGCCTCCCCACCCTCACAGGGAAGAATTTTTTCCAAATATCCCATCTAAATCTCCCCTCCTTCAGCTACAGCCCTGTGTGTTCTTGCTGCAAACAGTGTCCAGCTCTGGCCATCATCCCTCAGCAGGGACAGAACTGGTCCTGGCCCCACAGGTGACAATGGGGGAGCAGACAGACCCCTGTGCTGGAGGCTGAGAGGACTCAACCAGGAGCCAGGACGATGCAGCAGGTCTGTGGTGACACCAGCTCAGCTGCCTTACGAGAGATCAAGGAGGTTTAATGACACTTTAGTCGAGGTTTTCCCAGGTGCCTCCAAGTGTATTAAAATGAGGGCCAAAAACAACCTCAAATGGTAGAGCCTGTTGTTAAACCCTTTTGGCTTAAAGTTAATAAAGCTGAAGTTAAAAGCAGGGTGTTGCTGTCAGACCCAGGCCTTCTGTGCTGCTCAGATCCAGGGGATGTTTTTAATGGACAAAGGGAATTCTCAGTGACAGCAGTGCCCAGACTGGGCCTTCACTGTCCTCACGATGCAGCAAAGCCTCCAGAGCTGTTTGAGAGGAGGATGTGCAGGGTCCTGAGCTTCCCTTAAAAACCAGCTCCCCCAGAGCGTTGGATGCCCTTTGAAGGACGGGCAGTTTTTCGGGTGCTCTGGGACAGGTCCATCCTCATGGGAGATTTTGGGGTTTTTCTGGACGTTCCCGTGCTGTGGGAGGGGGATCGGCAGCCGCAGCTCTGGGGCGGGGCATAAATGAGTGTAAATGAGTTTGGGTCATTAGTGAAGCCCTGGCGGGCGCAGGGACGAACTCAACCTTTCCCGGGCCGGAGGGTCCCCCGGGGGCAGCCCCGGTCCCCGTGCCTGGAGCCGGGCCCCGGAGCCGCCTCTGAGTGTCGCTGCAGGTCGCGCCGAGCCCGGGGTTGGCCGGTGGCTCCCGGAGCCGCCGCCGCTCCTGTCCCTGCGGGAAGGACGGTCCCGGTCCCGGTCCCGGCGATGGGGGGGCGGCGGTGGCGGCGGCTCCAACCGGGGCCGGGCAGAGGCTTCCCACAGACCCCGCCCGGCCTCAGAACGCGGTACCGGGCAGGGACGTGCCCCGGGGCCTTCGGGGCCAGCGGCGGTTCCGGCCCGGAGCTGGGGGAGGCATCACCGGGGGGCGGGTGCAGGGCGGGGTCTGGGGGGCGGGTGCCGGCAGAGGAGGGTTTTAAATCTTAATTTTGAGGGTTTTTTGAAAATAATTTCCTTTGTTATTTTATTCTCTCCCCCCCCGGCCCTGCCCGGCCCCTGCCCGCGGGATCGGCGGGGGCCGCGACCACCGGGACCCCAACCCGGGGCCGCCCGAGGGGCGGGGCCGGGGCGAGGGGGGCGGGGCCGCCGTCATTCAGAGGAGCGCGGTGTGGGCGTGGCCCTGTGCCGTAGGGCGGGGCCAAATCCATATAGGGAATATCAGGGGCGTGATCTGTGCGATGTGGGCGTGGCCTCAGCCGAGAGGGGCGTGACCGAACCCATTCGTGGACACACGGGGGCGTGGTCTGTGCTGTGTGGGCGTGGCCTGATAACATGGAGGCGTGGCCTGATAACATGGAGGCGTGACCAATCGCGGTGCAGAATATGAAGATGGGCGTGGCCTG